>NW_008704902.1:7551749-7602138 GCF_000326865.2 Helobdella robusta | reverse complement strand
TATCAATAAATTTGTTTCTCTTTCTTTAACGTCACTAGCTTCTTGTAAAATTTTCTGGATTGATTTGACATCACTTCTAATTACTTCAACATTCAATTTAACTTCCTTGCTGACAATGCTAGAAAATGTTCTTTTATTTCGTTTTTAAAAATTTTAATTTTCTCACGTAAAACAGTATCGAAACGATCAAGTTCATCAAGCGATCTTCTTGAAGCGATCTTTTAACTATGCTCAACAAGCGCAACTGATTCAAGCAGGAATTTGTAATGAATTTCACGTGATGATGCATTGCCAGCCGTGGGTCAAGGATGCAACCCAAGTTGACAGCCTTGGAAGAGAATTTAATCTCCTGATCATTAATGATATCTGAATCAATTTTAATCCTTGAGGGTTATTGCCATGTCCCAATTGGCATCAATTGCGTTTTACATTGATTCAACTTTAAACGGTTGCTAGACCTCTAAACATCTATTTTCGTCAAACATTCAATGAATTTGTTCAGCATAACTGGGAATTTACTGGCTGGCCTACTGACTATGATTTGGATATCATCAGCATAAGCGTGACTGTAGAAACCAAATGAATCAATTAATTGAAGAATATCTGCTGTGTGTAATACAAATAATAAGGGCCCTAAAACTGAACCTTGTGGCACACCGGTAACGACCGTCTGCCTGTCTGACAAATTGTTGTTGAACAGCACTTGTTGCGTTATTTATATATATATATATATATATATATATATATTATTTGGGTTTAGACTATCATAAATACAATATATATATAGTTATTTATAAAGATCACTGCGTTTTCGGCATTATTCAACTTGTAGTTGAGTTTCTCAATTTTTCTAACGAGACTTTTAGCATCTTGATGAAGTTTATTAAGTTTATTATCTTTTTCATTATTTTTTCATCTGTTTTATATGATAAGGACATACTATTTTTATAATAACCAACGAACCAACTATATAACTACACTGATGATGGCAGTTGATGCCGAAAAGAGCTTTTCTGTAGTAATAATGTTTTGTCAAAAATGTCAAATATTAAAAGTTTTTTATTTAACTTTAATAAACTTCATCAAGATGATAAAAGTCTCGTTAAAAAAATTGAGAAACTCAACTACAAGTTGAATAGTGCTGAAAACGCAGTGATCTTTATAAATAATTTTTAAGGGTTCAACAACAGTTCCCAACAATAAGTATTATAATCGTTTCCGAAATGTAGCGATGGCTGCGAATGTGGACACCGGCTGTCACGTTGTCTTCGGAGCTAGCTTCTGGCGGAGGCCTCGTTGACTGCCGACGTGTTGTCACTTCACCGCTGTTGAAATGCCGTGTCGTTTGTTGAGCACACTGTCAATTCACATTTGCTGAATCGGTGTGTATCTTGTTGAATGTGTTGTCAACTCACGTTGCTGAACTGACGTGTCGTTTGTAGAACGTAATGTCGCTTTACGCCTGCTGAAGTGGCGGGTAGATTGTCGAACGCGTTGTCAACTCACGTTTGCTGAATTGGCGTGTCGTTCGTTATCAGGTTTGCCGTGACTACTATGGAATTTAATAACCACCAACGTGACTGCTTTACCGACTGTACCAACCACCGACGTAACTGCCTCCACCAACTGTACCAACCACCGAAGTAACTGCTTCCGCCAACTGTACCAACCACCGACGTAACTTCTTCCACTAACTGCACGAGCTACCAGCGTAACTTCGAGAGTTTTTTATTTTACCACCAATTACTACCGACCAGCTTTCGCCAACCCCAACCGAACTATATTTTTTTCTCCTCCAAAACTTTCCGGTTCTACTTATTTAAACAACTCTGTACACCCCGCGGATTGGCTGCTATTTTTACCTGCTTCATTGCCATTCGTCTATCGCCACTATCACAATGTATTCATACCCTTTGCATGTTAATTTCCCGGTCGTTGCTAAAACCCTGACAAATAATTATATATATATATATATATATAATTGTATGTATATATATATAATTGTATATATATATATAATAATTGTATATATATACAATTATTTATAAAGATCACTGCGTTTTCGGCATTATTCAACTTGTAGTTGAGTTATACAATTATATATGTATATATACAATTATTTATAAAAATCACCGCGTTTTCGGCATTATTCAACTTGTAGATTAGTTTTTCGATTTTTCTAACGATATCGATGTAACGATATATATAAATATATTTAGGAACGAGGCTCTCTTTAATACAAATGTCATTAAAAATGGTTGCCCAGCGTGCGTTTATAATCTTTTTTATTAAAACCTCAACACTTCTTAGTTTGTTGAATTCATATTTAATGAGAGGAAAATTACTCACATCAAACGGTTTTCCATAATTACATCATATTTTGCATTCACATACGTCCACCTGCTTTTAATACTAACTTCACTATATTATTTTCCAATTTTATAATTTCATTTCGTTTCTCAGTTATCGTTATTTTATTATCTAGGTAATTTCATTTATATTTCCTTACATATATATATAATGTCATTAATATTCGAAGGTTACTCTCATATTTTAACTTAATTAATATTTAACTTATTAATTCAACTGCTCATTTAATTAAATTTCACCTATTATTTTATTTCAAATTTTGCATTTCTGACTGTGTGTTTTTGATCTAATAGGCTCCGACGATGGTTAACTCCGAAACAGTACTGTCAGCCAAGCTCAATAATAATTTTCCTCTCAATAAATATGAATTCAACAAACTCAGAAGTGTTGAGGTTTTAATAAAAAAGATTATAAACGCACGCTGGGCAACCATTTTTAATGACATATATAAATATATGTATTTATATGTTGGTAATACAACCATATTTTTACAACATTCTATAAATTCTACCGAATGTTTGGCATTAATATGTTTGTAGTTCGTTTTTTCAATTTTTCTCACTAAAGTTTTTTGGTGAACGTTTAATTTATTGAAATTCAAAATAAACTTATTTTCCGAATTCATGCTGCAAATAAGGCCATATTTCGGTTCCGAATGAATCATCATCAGTGCTTTTTGATGTTTATATAGGGAAATAATGACTTTGTCAAAATGAACTTAGATGGAAATTGACTTTGTCAAAATGAACTTAGATGGAAATTAGGTGTCAGATTTCTTTATTGTATATATATATATATATTTATATATATATATATATATATATATATATATATATATATATATATATATATATGTATTCAATTCAACAATAATTTATTTGGGAAAACAAGCACAGGGGATCACGACACTATTGTATGTGTGCAGACCACCTTAACTAAGTCGTGAAAATGATAGAATATTCATTATTCTCTAAAACAGAAACAAAAAAAGCATAATGACAAATTAATGATGATGCAAGTTCATGACATAAATAATAAAATATATAATAATATATAATACACAATAGTACACAATTAAAGAAAATATTTAAATAAATTAACTGATAAATGTTAACCTTAAATGACCCTCGTGAGGGTAGACTTTTAACATGAACCGGTATCGAGTTCCATAAATGCATTGAAAAAGGAAGAACAGAATTAATAAAAAAAAATTGATCTGGGCTTAAATAAATAAAAATCATTGTTATTTCTTAAACGTCTGGTACTATGGTTATTAAATACAATGACTTGATTATAGAGGGAGTAACAATAATTTAATTTAAAAATTTATATAAAAAAAGTTTTAATGAATAATTAATATGCAACTGTTTTATATTTAAAATACCAGCTAAATTATAATATGAAGTTACATGCCCAAATTTGTTCAAATCAAATAATAATCGTAAGAAAAAATTTTGGTTCAAACTTATCAAATGAAGTTTAGTGTTAGAACTGCATCCCCAGATAGCAATCCAGTAAGTTAAATAAGGCAATATTAAAGAGTTATATAAGGTTATCGATATGAACCTAGGAAATGTATGTTTCAAACGATATATTTATCCTAAATTTTTAGATATTTTCCCCGATGTATACTTATTATGATCTAACTAATTTAAACTTCCAGAAATAGCATTTACTCTTTTAAGACTTCTATTATTTCAATCAATCAATCAATCTTCCTTTAGCGTCCAGAGACCCAGTTTCCCGAGGTAGGACGTTGTTTTCTTTGCCATCAACTTTTTGCGCCAAATTAGACGATCAGTTGTATCCATTTCATTTAAATTTAGAGCTTTCATGTCTTGCTCGATTGTTTGCGACCAGGACTTCTTTGGACGGCCTTTGGGACGTGTGCCAGGTACTTCAACATCTGCAAGAGAAGTTATGGCACTGTTTCCACTTCGTTTGACATGACCAAACCACTGCAAACGGTGTTGCCGGCATTCGTCCTTTATATCATCTAAACCAGCTCGACGCAGGATTTCGGTAGATTTGATGTGGTCCTTCAGACTAATTCGTTGCATCCATCGGAGCATTTTCATGTCGGTTCGTTGAAGTTGTTGTTCCAGTTTAGTTGTCATTGGCCATGTTTCTGCACCATATAACCACACCGGACGTATCACAGATTTATAAAGTTTTGATCGTAGTGGTAGTGGGATGTCACGCCGCATCAATATAGAGGCAAGGAGATGCCATTTATTCCAGGCTCCAGGCTACACGTATGCGTGCTCGAACGGCAGCTTCAGCTGTTCCAGTACAATCCAAAACATCTCCTAGATATTGAAACGATGTGACTCTTTATTTTAATGGCTTCAAAAACAGTGCTATTTCGAATTTGTTGTTGTGGATTGATGCAAGCAGGACAAACAAAATTGGACACTTTAGATAAAGTACCAATTATTTTTGAACAACGTTTGTGACACCACTGGTTACACTGCTGACACTTGATTGAATTGTTACCTACACCAGCTTTACAAACTGAACAGGGCCATCGTCCAGTAGCTGTGGATTGGATGGGTTCACCAGTGTTCATTGCTTTGGTTTCGCTGATGTTGACTTTGAATCCATGATCGGCGAGTCTGGTGTTCCAATCTTTAAACATCTGTGCTGCATTCTGCTCAGACGTGGCTGTTAAAACGATATCATCAGCATATACTAGATTCCAAATGTCACCAGTGCATATCGGTTTTGTGATTTTTTCCATTACAGTTATAAATAACAGTGGACTGAGAATCGAGCCTTGGTGAACTCCAACGCCGATGTCAAATGCATCTGTGTTTCCAACCGTTGTGCTGACAAGAGTCTTAGTATTCGTATACATTTCCATCACAAGTCGAACAAGATATTCTGGAATGAGTTGTCGAAGTAGACTCCACCTGATTGCTTCACGGGGAACTCGATCAAATGCTTTTTCAAGGTCTACAAAAATGTGTGACAGTTGTTGATGCTTTGCGAGGTACTTCTCTTGAAGTTGCCGAAGAATGTGAATTGCATCAATTGTTGATTTCCCCGCTAGAAAACCAAATTGATAATTTCCGATTGTGATGCACGACGTTAATATTCTCTCAACTCTCAATGACTTTTTTTTGACAATTTTCAGGGAGTGTTCTAACAGACGTATACCCCGATATGATGAACAGTTCAATGGATCACCTTTGCCTTTGTATAGCGGGACTGTCATGCTATACTTCCATTCAGTCGGCATTGAGCAATTTCTCCAGATTACACGGCAAAGTTGTAGTAACGTTTGGATACCTGCAGTACCAGATGCTTTGATAATGTCATTTGTGAGTCCAGAGAGCCCTGCTGCCTTTCCATTCTTCATAGCTTTCAGAGCTTCTGTAAGCTCCTCTACAGTGATGTCTGGAATCGGACCTTCGATGGGTGGAGCGTCAAAGTTAACATTGATGGGATTTGTTTCGTTTAACAGACGATTGAAGTATTCTCTCCACTGTAGCTTGATCTCATCTCATCTTGTTCAAGAACTATCTCATTTTTGTCGTTTTTGATACATGAGGCACCAACTATGTTTTTTTTCGTACGCTTTGCTTGTTTTGCTATACGATACAGAGATTTCATTTGTTCACCTTTGCTTTTAGTGAGCCACTCTCTGCACTGATCTGTCCGTGCCAGTGCAACTTGACGTCTTGCATAGTTGTTCTTCTCATGGAAAATTTTATGGTCATCTACAGACTTTGATTTTTGCCATTGCTTGTATCCAACTTTCTTTTCAGTTATTGCATTTTGTACACTGTCATTCCACTACCAAGTGTCCCGTTCATGCTGACGTTTTGTACCTGTTTTCCCCACAAACTGTAGTTGCAGCGTTCATTGAAACGGTTTTGTATGTACTCCAATCTGTACTGGCTTGCGATTGGTGGTCTAACTGTGTGGCGACAATCTGTTAAAATTTTTATCGATGAATATTGCTTTTCAGCTTCCACGTTTTGATTTTCCGAGACATTTGTTTAGACTTATGTTTTGACAGTTCGACAACCAGGTCTGCCACAAGGAGTCTATGTTGGGCGACACATGATTCGCCAGGTATAACTTTGACGTTTTTGAACAGCCTTCGGTGTGGTTGTTTGACAGCGAAGAAATCAATTTGCGTGGCTGATGGTCCACTTTTGTATGTTATGAGATTTTCCAACCTCTTTTTAAAATATGTGTTCAGTAAACAAAACCCGTGACTTTCAGCAAACTCAAGGATGCGGTTGCCATCTTCATTCCGTTTTCCATAGCCAAAACCGCCATGCACGTTGTGAAAACCATCTGTTTTCTCTCCAACGTGGCCATTGAGATCGCCTCCAATCAGGATTGTTTCACATTTTTGTATTGTTGAGATGGTGTCAGAGAATGCAGTCCAAAAGTCATTTTTCATCTTTTTTGATTCGCCTGTCTGGGGTGCGTATGCAGCAAAAATAATCATTGTTTGCTTTTCTATGCGAAGCTTGATCCACATGAGACGTGAATTAATCTTTTTATTATCCATTACTTCTTGGGCTAGCGGTTCTCTGACAAAAATTCCAACACCATTTTTGGCCGTCTTTCGACCATTCCAGAATAGTTTATATTTTTCTTTGTCTGAGTTGACATGACAGACACCATTCGATTTTCGTCGGGTTTCCTGAAGGCAGCAGATGTCAATCCTTCTATGCTCGAGCATTTCTGCGATTTCCATGCTGTGGCCAGTCAGTGATCCAACATTGAGCTTTCCAAGTATAAGTACCATAGAGGGGCCATTCTGAATTTTTCTGCAACATCCCTCCGCTATTGCATACTTTTCAGGGATTCTTGGCACCCCTTGACCACTTAAGGCCTGCTGGGGACAAGGGCCGTTGTTTTTCTTTGTGTAGGCATAGGAATAATTTGGGGAAAAGTTTTTACATCCGGACACCCATCCTGACGACAACCACCAGTTATAAGCGGTGGGCCTAGCCTTTCACTCAAAAGCACGCAAGGCAGCGTGGATGCAGTTTTATGTCATACCCTGGACATAAGACTTCTATTATTTAGCAATAAAATAGGATGATACAAACCAATTTTAGGGCCAAAAAATATAAATAATGTTTTGGCATTATTAATAGAGGCTACCCAATCATAAACAAGAAATAATTCTTAGTTAATAATAGAAACCAATAGTATCATTTGCAAAAAGTATAAACTTCAGTACATTAGATGCACTTATAAAATTATTGATAAAAGTGTTAAACAACAGTAGACCTAGGATTGAACCTTGCGGAACACCAAAATCAATAGGAGACAGTTGAGAAATAGAGTTATTAATGCAGACATACTGATAACGATCTTTGAAATAAAATTCAAACCAAGTGAAAGCCATAAAAGCTCTTATACCATAAAAATACAATTTGTATAATAGAATATTGTGATCTAATGAATCAATTTAATGTAAAATTTCTTAGACTCTAAAGCAAGAGAAACAAAATTAATTACATCACTTATTGCAAATTTGAAAAAGTACTGGATGCAGACCATCCAGGAAGGAGGACTTGAAGGCACTTGGTCTCAAGGAGACAGACGCAATGGATAGATCGGCTTGGAGACAGAAACCGATGAATGGAATAAAAAAGTCCGACCCATAAGAATGGCGACTATAATCGAGGATTGATATTGCAAATTCAGTACATAATTTTGAATGAAAACCGTATTGATTATAACAAAATACATTATAAGAATTTAGAAACTTTGTTAGTCTATTTGAACAATTTTTTCAATGGCCTTTGACAAACTAGATATAATAGAAATAGGACGATAGTTATTAACAACATGTCTATCACCATTTTTAAATAAAGGCATGAATTTTGAAACTTTCAAGCATTTAGGAAAACAGCCATTGTTAAATGATAAATTTATCAAGTATTGCAATGGCATAATATTATTAGCAGTTTTCTTCAACAAAAAATTAGAAAAACAATCATCGCCACAACTATGTGAATTTTTAAAATATTAATGATGCCTAAAATTTCAAATTGAGAACAGTCAAAAAGGGGAAAAGAGTTTACAATATCAACAGAAAGATATTTTTTATAATTAAGACTTGCAGTGTCAGAACCAGAAGAATTATTGTAATTAACAAAACTAAAAAAAATGATCATTAAAAACATTGCATAAGGTTGAGTCATCATTAATTAATTTATTATCAACAATTAAATTATATGAATTACTTTGTTTCAAACTCAAACATGATTTCAATAGATCCAAGTACGTTTACCATTAAACCTATATCCATTAAATTCCTTAGTAATCCATGGCTTTTTTTTCGTGAATGGTTCATAAAAACTACACAAAATTTAGAAACAGCTACTTTGAAAACATTTGTATAAAGCTCAAAGGCTGCATCTGTGTCAGGACAGTTTAAAACAAGACTTCAATCAAAATTATTTAAATAATTATTTAATTTAGCAATGTTGGAAGGATTAGAGTTGAACCTTAACCAATATATTTCAGATAAATTAAAGTTTAGAGACAAATTAAAAGAACAAAATACAGGGAAATGGTCAGACAACGAAGGACAAATCTGAGATGAAGTTAACCTATCCTCCCATGGTCGACTAGTTGCATTAATTAAATCGCTAGTTTTATTTAATTTAAATTGGTTGTTGCTAAGACTGCTGCCGTTATGGACGCCAACTTGATTATGGTCATTAGCATTAATAATGGCTGAAGCAGCAATACCAGTTTTAACGATATCATCGGTAGTAACACCAACGTTATTCCATGGGTTCACAACATTGTTATCTTCAGTATCAGAACGAACTGCTGAATTCAACTGTTTTTGCAAATCAGAGAATTGATGTTTTAACATGGAGCTTTGTAAATTGGTCCGATAAATTGTTTTTTTTAGCTCTGTAACACACGCCACCACGTCCGAAATAGATTTACTTTCTGAAACAGCTGGTCTAGAGTTCGAACCACTTTCGTAAGTCCATGATATATTCCTGATGCATCCAACAACTACAAGAACCTCGCCGGTTAACGATGGCCAGATATTATCAATAAACCCTCTACAATTTGAACACTCGAGAGCAGGACTAGAAAATTTATCTTTTTTTTCTAATTTTCCTTTGCCCAATAGGGCCTTAGTGTGGCGACTCATTAGCGGCTCCGGAAACGCCTAGCGTTTATCTTTGTCCAAAGCAAAATTTCTAAACAAAATTATTATTTATCTTTGTCCTAAGCAAAATTTCTAAACGAAATTATTATGGCTTTTAAAAATAGAAATGACAAGAAATTTAAGAATTTTGAACAAAATATTTAAAAAATTTAAATAGAAATATATATATATATATTTAAAATTTTCTTTATATATAATACATGTGTAATGGGTATTGTAG
This sequence comes from Helobdella robusta, assembly GCF_000326865.2. Lineage (NCBI taxonomy): Eukaryota > Metazoa > Annelida > Clitellata > Rhynchobdellida > Glossiphoniidae > Helobdella > Helobdella robusta. Next base: position 7,592,377 of record NW_008704902.1, on the reverse strand, counting down.
CGGACATATGGAACTGGATTGTTAGTAATTTTAAATAAAATTTCAAAAAAATTAGAATCGAGTATAATTTTAAATAAGATGGCCGGAATAGGTTGATTATAATTTTAAATAACGTTGCAAAATGATTGGAATGGTTTTCATAATTCTAAATAACATTGCAAAATTGATATTATTAGTTTTAAAGTTTATTTAGTGTTTGGTTTTAAGTACTATAGTTAAATAACCTCACGTGTTACTGTTTTATTTTTTCACGTATGTAAAAGTTTACATCATTTGTTCTTCGCAGACTTGTAATATGAAATGAAGTTTAAATGTCTGAGGTTGATGGAATTCAAACGTCACATTGGTAGCTTTTGCCAAACAGCCAAACAACCACAATCAATCTCGAATTGTTTAATTAATTCTTTAGCAATTTTCAATATTTATTTAAATAGTTTGTTGAAACACTCTATTTGTTTCTGGTACTGTATGACGAAGGTACATAATTTTATTTATGAATCTTATGTCTATGTGAGATGGTTTGATTGATTGATGTCTGTGTGAGATGGTTTGATTGATTGATGTCTGTGTGAGATGGTTTGGTTGATTGATATCTATGTGAAATGATTTGACTGATTAAATCAATTCGATTAAATAAAAGTTCAAATGTTATATTGAGTTGCTAGTTCTTTACCTCGTCAAAAGGCCAGGGCTAAAAAGTTTGCTCCTTAATTATTGTAATTATTATGTATAAATAACTTAATAATTTTTCCAACTTTGGGCATGGCTGATCGAATATAATGATCGAATGGCTGAGAAAATACTTCAACCGTCTGTTAAATGAAACAAATCCCATCAATGTCAACTTTGACGCTCCACCCATCGAAGGTCCGATTCCAGACATCACTGTAGAGGAGCTTACAGAAGCTCTGAAAGCTATGAAGGATGGAAAGGCAGCAGGGCCCTCTGGACTCACAAATGACATTATCAAAGCATATGGTACTGCAGGTATCCAAGCGTTACTACAGCTTTGCCGTGAAGTGTGGAAAAATTGCTCAATGTCGACTGAATGGAACTATAACATGACAGTTCCGCTATACAAAGACAAAGGTGATCCAATGAACTGTTCATCATATCGGGGTATACGTCTGTTAGAACACTCCCTGAAAGTTGTCGAGAAAATCATTGAGAGAAGATTAACGTCGTGCATCACAATCGGAAATTATCAATTTGTTTTTCTAGCAGAGAAATCAACAATTGATGCAATTCACATCCTTCGGCAACTGCAAGAGAAGTACCTCGCAAAGCATCAACAACTATCTAAGGGATGTTCTGGATTGTACTGGAACAGCTGAAGCTGCCGTTCGAGCACGCATACCTGTAGCCTGGAGCCTGGAATAAATGGCATCTCCTTGCCTCTATATTGATGCGGCGTGACATCCTACTAGCACTACGATCAAGACTTTATAAATCTGTGATACGTCCGGTGTTGTTATATGGTGCAGAAACATGGCCAATGACAACTAAACTGGAACAACAACTTCAACTAACGACATGAAAATGCTCCGATGGATACAACGAATTAGTCTGAAGGATCACATAAAATCTACCGATATCCTGCGTCGTGCTGGTTTAGATGAATAAAGGACGAGTGCCGGCAACACCGTCTGAGGTAGTTTTGTCATGTCAAACGGTGGGAACAGTGCCATAACTTTTCTTGCAGATGGTGAAGTACCTGGCACACGTCCAAAATGCCGTCCAAAGAAGTCCTGGTCGCAAACAATCGAGCTCTAAATTTAAATGAAATGGATACAACTGATCGTTTAATTTGGCGCAAAAAATTGATGGCAAAGAAAACAACGTCATACCTCGGGAAACTGGGTCTCTGGATGCTAAACGAAGATTGATTGATGGCTGATTGCTGTGTCATTCACATCTTTGCCCAGTTTCTTGATACATTAGTCACTTAGTCTTTGAAAGTTTTTTTAAGTTCAAAATTACAGTTACCAAAAAACTTTTGGCCTGTTTCTAGTAAGAAATTTTCTATTACTTTTTGGTTCAAAAACTGCTCGTTTTTCTGATACGCATTAAAACTGAATCAATTAAGTCACAGAAAAAAATCAATATTGGAAGCCGACAAAAAAAGTGATCCGTTACCATCGCTGATTTTTCACAACATGGAAACAGTGATGGAAAAAATATAAACATCAATGATCGATGGACTGGTATTGAAAACAAAATGTAAAAAATCTCAAGTTTGCTCGTGGTTTTGATCTGTTGGCATCTAATGCAGATGGCTTACAAGAACTTTTCAGCGGTACACATAATGTACACATGATGTATGCAAAACTTTAAAAGTATAGAACAGAGGAATTTTGGAAAAACATAAAATATGGTGTTTACAATTTTAAATAACATTGCAAAATGATTGGAATGGATTATTATCAGTTTTATAAAAGATTGGAAAATTTTTGGAATTGATTATTATTTGTAATTTTAAGGTTACTGGGGATAACCTTGAAATAGTAAGTAATAAAGAAATGTTTTAAATGTAAACATTCTAGTAAAATGCCGGATAATAGGTTAATTAAATTTTTACTAATAAGGCTGAAAAACCTGTCTCAAGAAATGGACATTGACGTGGCAATACAGATATTGAAAAGAAAAATGGATTTTATTTGTCTCAACAGTCTGTATTTAAAAAATGTAGACTAAAGCCCATACTAATAAAAAGGAAAGATGGTTGTTTATGATCAGAAAATGATGTGGAAAAGTAATTCGAGAGGCTAAATATATTTCATGCTTATAATCCTAATTTCTATTCTTGGACTCGATTGCTTGTTACGTAGGGTACACACACTAATTAAGTGTTACAAGTGTTTCTGTGTCCTTTTCATGATACAGTATTTTATTATTTCCTAAAGATATGTGTATTTATAACAATGCTATTGGTTCGATTTTTATGGTACAATGTGCAAGCGACCTGTGGCGCATGGCATCTTTTATTAAGAAGATCACAAAAAGGCTATCGGTAACAGTAACTGTGATGACCACATGGTAATAAAAATAACTTGAATTTTAATTATAGTAAACACGACAACCGAATATCAGAAAAGTTTGAGGGAAATATTTTAAATGTTGAGAATTTTTTTTTATTTCAGACATTGCAAAATTGTGGTTTTATCCAACGATTAAACAAAAAAACGATCATTCAAACAAAAAAAATTATTGTGGAGTGCAAAAGTTCTTGACCGTATAAGTTTTCTTGAACTTCAGTCTCCCTGCTTTTTTGGCAAATAAATTAAAAAATAAACATAGTATAGGGTGGTCTTAAAGAAAGGACCCATGCGTTAGAGGGTTAAGCCAAAATTAACATTTTAAAGTTTCAGCTCTACTGTGTCAAGCAGAAATTTTAGCGAACCGTAAATATCGGTTTTGCTTGTTACTTGTTACGTTTTAATGATCAAACGGCATATGTCAAAAATATCGTCCTACGAATATAATTGTGCGGTACAAAATTGATTAACAAATAAAAAATCATTTAATTAGATCGCTTTTATTTTGAACGTATCAAAAAACACAAAATATATTTTAAGTCAAGTTAAGAAGCTAATATTTCTTTCGATATATATATATATATATGTATATATATATATATATATATATATATATATATATATATATATGTATGTATGTATATATATGATTAAGACTGTCAGAAATCCAATTATTGGTGTAAATCACAACACACAACATGTTCCGCGTTAGTTAGCTACCTGTTTAATTTTTCAATAGTTTTGTGTTTCTCTTTCATGCGATTCTTTATAGCGCCAGTTAATAAGCTACGTCTTCTCGATAGCTTGTATATATGCATATACAAAATTAGAGTGCACGGATCTTAGCTCGCACGTGATTCTGATTCTGTTGAGATTAGTGGAGTACAATTTGTCAATTATTGTATTCATTATTAAAACATTAAAACACATTAAACATAAAGAAGCTAGTTGCCAAATATAGAAAGTAAGAAAAAATAATATTAGTTAGCTAATTAAATTTCAATCAATTTAAATGTATGCACACACGCACACACACACGCACACATATGTGTATATGTTTGTGTTGTATATATGATCGCACGTTAACATTTATATAAATAACACCTGCTAGAACGGATTTATCCTTAAAAACTTAAAATAAATGGTGAAAATGAACTGAAATATATTAATTTGAAATGGACAGACAGTATGAATTAGTTTTATCAGATTGAATAAGCTTGAAATTTACTATAAATATCGGCGCATAACAAAACGTTGTTAATCACAAAATTTGATTAAAAAGTTCAATTTTTATTTATTCCATTATAAAAATCTCGTTTCTTCAATGTGCTCCACATAGCTGGATTCCTGCCGACGATCTGCGTTTCTGTTCATGTTCATCATGCCGATGTCGTTAGTGTAGAGTGGAATGTTGCTCTGCCTCAGCGTTTGTTCGTCGTAGTAGGATATCGGGCGACCCACATCGTTCATTATTATCTTCAATTTTTATTTTTGAGAGTGAAAATTATCACAGTTAAAACGGCATGTTGAACGGATAAAAAAATGAAAATGATGGAAGCAATTATCAGAAGATGTAAAAACTATTCAACCTTTCCAACAAGTAGCAACATAATTACGTACACTTTTGAAAAAATTACTTACTTCATTTTGGAAAGCTAGATTAGATCGTGTCGGGTCCTGAAGATAAGCTCCTTCATAGTTCGAGTATTCATTGAGGGCCATCGAATTCTCACGGAAGTTTGGTTCGCTGCCACTAATAATATTTTGGACGTAACCTGATTTGTTAAGTATAATTATCATTCACCTTGTGCCGACATTTAACTCAATCAAAAAATAATTATTGTAGTTATAGTAATAATAATAACAATATTATTATTCAATCAATCAATCTTCGTTTTGCATCCAGAGACCCGGTTTCCCGAAGTAGGACGTTGTTTTCTTTGCCATCAACTTTTTGCGCCAAATTGGACGATCAGTTGTATCCATTTCATTTAAATTTAGAGCTTTCATGTCTTGCTCAATTGTTTGCGACCAGGACTTCTTTGGACGGCTTTTAGGACGTGTGCCAGGTACTTCAACATCTGCAAGAAAAGTTATGGCACTGTTTCCACTTCGTTTGACATGACCAAACCACCGCAGACGGTGTTGCCGGCATTCGTCCTTTATATCATCTAAACCAGCACGACGCAAGATTTCGGTAGATTTGATGTGGTCCTTCAGACTAATTCGTTGCATCCATCGGGGCATTTTCATGTCGGTTCGTTGAAGTTGTTGTTCCAGTTTAGTTGTCATTGGCCACTTTTCTGCACCATATAACAACACCGGACGTATCACAGATTTATAAAGTCTTGATCGTAGTGGTAGTGGGATGTCACGCCGCATCAATATAGAGGCAAGGAGATGCCATTTATTCCAGGCTGCACGTATGCGTGCTCGAACGGCAGCTTCAGCTGTTCCAGTACAGTCCAGAACATCCCTTAGATATTGAAACGATGTGACTTTCTCTATTTTAATGGCTTCAAAAATAGTGCTATTTCGAATTTGTTGTTGTGGATTGATGCAAGCAGGACAAACAAAATTGGACACTTTAGATAAAGTACCAATTATTTTTGAACAACGTTTGTGACACCACTGGTTACACTGCTGACACTTGATTGAATTGTTACCTACACCAGCTTTACAAACTGAACGGGGCCATCGTCCAGTAGCTGTGGATTGGATGGGTTCACCAGTGTTCATTGCTTTGGTTTTGCTGATGTTGACTTTGAATCCATGATCGGCGAGTCTGGTGTTCCAATCTTCAAATATCTGTGCTGCATTCTGCTCAGACGTGGCTGTTAAAACGATATCATCAGCATATACTAGATTCCAAATGTCACCAGTGCGTATCGGTTTTGTGATTTCTTCCATCACAGTTATAAATAACAGTGAACTGAGAATCGAGCCTTGGTGAACTCCAACGCCGATGTCAAATGCATCTGTGTTTCCAACCGTTGTGCTGACAAGAGTCTTAGTATTCGTATACATTTCCATCACAAGTCGAACAAGATATTCTGGAATGAATTGTCGACGTAGACTCCATCTGATTGCTTCACGGGGAACTCGATCAAATGCGTTTTCAAGGTCTACAAAAATGTGTGATAGTTGTTGATGCTTTGCGAGGTACTTTTCTTGCAGTTGCCGAAGGATGTGAATTGCATCAATTATTGATTTCCCCGCTAGAAAACCAAATTGATAATTTCCGATTGTGGTACACGACGTTAATCTTCTTTCAATGATTTTTTCGACAATTTTCAGGGAGTGTTCTAACAGACGTATACCCCGATATGATGAACAGTTTAATGGATCACCTTTGCCTTTGTATAGCGGGACTGTCATGCTATAGTTCCATTCAGTCGGCATTGAGCAATTTCTCCAGATTTCACGCTATGCCATTTCTATTATTGCTATTATTAGCTATTTCACGCTAATAATATTATTATTGTTAATATATATTATTATTTATTATTATTATTATTGATACAGCTGTATATCACCGTTATTTTTTGTATTGTTACGTACAAGCTGAAACTTGACATTTGTAACTAATGACACATGACATTAATTACAAATTTCACTTTTCAATAGAAATGGCTAATGACGGTGAGTTATTGTGATAAGTTTTATTTCTGAACTCCGTAGTTAAGACGATCTGTTTTCAAATTCGATACATTTTTTAAAAGTAAACTATAAAACGAATTGAGTGGTGTTTTAAATTTAATTTACCTTGTCCTCCGGGTGTTTCAGGTCTTATTAAAGTGGCTCCAATCTGGGAAACTCCACCGTTAATGTTAGAATTAGCAATTTCATTCAACTGAATAGGCTTGCGAAGCTCCTCTTCATCAATTTCATTTAAAACGCTTTTCGACCTGGTTTGTTCATTTCGACTTTGGCTTTTTGCAGGGTAAGCATACATTGTGTTTTTCGTTACATCTTCATGATTGACATAACTGGCGTTTCCAGCTGCATGTGGCACATTTCTTTCAAAAGTCTCTTTAACGATTGTTGTTTCGGTGGTTGTCTGTTGACCACTTGTTGCTCCTGCCGCTGCTAAAAGTTTAAAGTGCATGTTCACGTTTCATTGTTTCGTAGTTTACAAATAATTCTTCAACAAACATTAAACAGTGTATGTATAAACGTTTCTGCAAATAACTTTTAACGAATGACAATTATATATAATTAAAGCGGTTAACGATATTTACCATTTGCTGACATGCCGGCCGCAGTTTCATCCGACCGGCCAAGAGCTGATGTGCTCCTTGAAAGAGGAGCCTCAATGTGCACATAACCTGTTGGAACCCCCTGTGAAATACCCTCGCTACTCATGCCACCATCAACAGTGGCCGCATCTTCACGGCGCTAAAGTGGAAAGTTTAAAAAAACATACAAAAATTAAAAAATTCAATTTAAATACTTTATTATAATAAATAATTATTTCAAATCGATGGGATCCGCATCTTTTAATGTACTAATATTATTGTACTTTGGAAAATAGAATTATACTGTCTCAAAAAATAGACTGCAATTGATTTATTATTTCATATTTTATTCAATAAACAAAGCTAACTGCATGTGCAAAAGATTTATATTCCACAAAGTCGGGGTCGTACTGGCCGTGAAGAGCTATTGTTTTATTTAACGTGTCTCCTCCCATATCTGGCACATCGAGGTTCAACTGTTGCTGCAAAGCATTCACGTAAAAACAAAATTATTACTTTAAACTTGCGGATAGTATTACAATAATTATTTTTCAAATTTATTGGTCAATATAGTATCTTTTTGCGATCTGCCACACTTTGAATCTGAGGCCCAGAATCTCTTAATTTCTACTTTTATAACAGTTTACACATCTAGTAATTACCCTCACAATATTCGATATTGCTTAATTAATGCTACTTATTGACAGTAAACTGATACCGTCCAACATTCATTTCACCAGACTCCTCATATTATTATTTTTATTTTCTAAATTTTTATTAAGATTTTTGTCTCATTTAACGTTCATTTTCCCAAAAATGTTTTCCGCATAATCCAAAATCATTTTATTGAACGTCTCATGTAAAATTATTGCACAATTCCTTCGGCAAAATTAACAAAAAATATAAAATAAAAATCATAAAAAATAAAAAAAAATTCATAAAAAAAATATAAATCAACAAAAAATATAAATTAAATAAAAATTGAAATGAAAAATTTTAATATATCACAATATCATGTGTATAATAACATTTTTATGTTGTTTTAATAGTGTTAATGCTTCATGATTTGTTTTACAAATTAGATTGAAACTTTTTGTCAGCTTTAGGAATAGAACGACACCTATTTATATTCATTAGTGCATAAATTTTGTCTTTCGGTTCTCTTATACAACTTGATCTTCAATATTTTTTATTATTCTGCGATTAATTTTATTCAATTACAATTATTCCTGCAACTTTTTTATAGTTTATTTTATTCTTAATTTTCTTGGTTTTGTTATAATTTATTTGCTTTTTAATCATAAATGATTGACAGTGAATTCAATTTATTGTTTCCTTTTCAAACGTTTAATTTATTAACTCTTTTCTGTTTTTATACATTAACATTGCTATTACTATTCCATACTGTGACTGATTTTCTCTTATTTAAAATTATTCAGGTCAAATATTTTTTTCATTTCATCTTTTTAGTATTGTTCTTCAATTTCCTTGTAAACGTATATGATTGTTTAGGTACTGTTTATATGTAATGCTTACATATATATTGGGGAGTGTGTGTATGTGTGTGTGTTTCGGTGAGTGGGTGTGTGTATGGGAGTACGTGTGTCTATAAATGTAAGTATGTATAGTATATGTATGGGTGTGTAAATATGTGTATGTATATGTGTATGTATGCTTATATTAATTGGTTTTAAACATTATAAATTTTACATGTTCTACATATATGCTTATGATTGATTGATTGATTGATTGATTGATTGATATATGCTTATATTAATTGGTTTTTATATGTATGCATATATTATTTGGTTTTAAACATTATAAATTTTTCATATTTTATATATATGTTTTAAAAATTGATTTTTTAAAAGTTTTAAAAAAGAAAGAAAAAAATTATTTAATTTACATTTATTTATTTATTGAAGATTTTAACGGCATTGCAACTCCCAAGATGGTGCCAGTAATTTTAATTTTTTTTTTCTTAATTTTTATTTTATTTTTTTTTCATAATTATGTAGTTATTATTATTACATCTTCAAAATCAATCACAGTCAAAAAGGAAGAATCCGATCAAAATATATCAAGACATCAATCCAGAAAAATAAATGATAATTTTTGACTTAAGTATATTTTAAGAGGTAAGGTTGTAATAGTTTATTCCATTCTTTTTAGGTTGACGGGTAACATATTCAAACCATAGACCAAAAGCACCAGAAATTGACGTCAGCACGAAGAGAGAAAACCCACCTACCGTTCGCCAGTCCCACAAAACAATGACTCTCACTCCAGTGCATTCACGTTTTGACTATTTAAGTTCCAAGTATGTCGCTTGATTTTTCACCATGGAGGCCACCCACAGACGGCATTCGACACAAAATTGAAAAGATTATAAAGATTAAGGATAGAGTGGTCTGATTCTCTTTTAGCGGCACACGAGCTTCCACCATGGTATTTAGCCACTGTAGATTCTCGATGCACTGTGAGAGAAATGCAATACTGCACAAATCCTCTCGAAGATATTAGAGTTTCCACTATGGTATTCAGCCAGAGCAGGTTCTCAACACATCCCGAGCGAACCGTACAGATGTAAAAAAAACCCCATTAATGGCGTTAGAACCGTACAGATGTAAAAAAAAACCCCATTAATGGCGTTAGAGCCTCCACCATGGTATTTAGCCATAATAGATTCTCGACACACCTCGTGGGATTTTTTTAGCCTCAATCAAGAGTAATGATTAAACTCCCTACAGTATCCGAGTCTCTACCGAAGTGGCTATCCACAGCAGATTCTCGACATACTTTCGGGGAAATGTATATCTTCTCTTTGCCATATCTGAGCCATCAATATTAGGCATGTCCACAGTAAAAAACCTGACACGCCACACATGATGTTTAATATTTTCCTATTTATGTTGGTGAAATGCACAAAGAGAAAGCCACAGATCAGTAAGATCAGCAAACCAGCCCGGGTTCAATCCCCCAAGACAGCGCCATTCCCAGCAACTCTAGCCACAACACAATCATCGAATCCAAATTCCCGTCAGTTGTAGAATTTAAGTAATTTATATAATTAAGCTTTTTGGTGTTAAAAGTTAATTGGCTCAATTCTCATTCTAGACCAATGCATCGACTCAGCCCAATCAAGAAACCCCCCTCGACTGCATGATTTCAAAAGTTGTTTCAGTGAAATTTATATCATATCATCGTAATTAATTTTTTTAGGTATTCTATCATTGAAATGATATTTTCTTTTATTTTCAAAATGTCAACTAGATTATCAGCCAAGGATAACAAAGTTCTTTTTTCTTTTGTTTTATTGCAAATAAATATATGTTTAATAGTTAATTTATTATTACAGAATTGACAAATTGGAATTTCTTTTTTATTTAAGAGATAGTTGTGAGTGAGATTAGTATGACCTATCGTGATTCTATAAATTTTGTTTACCATAAATCTATTGTTAAATGTATTAATATTTGTTTTTGCAATGTTTGGTTGTATTTGCTGGAGATGTGTTTTTGTTTGATCCCATTCTGATTGCCATAATGATATTAGATATTTTACAATGTTTGGTTTTAAGTCAGAATGTGGAATCGCAATATCTGTTATGGGGATCTGGTGAGCTTTTATTGCTAACATGTCAACCTTTTCATTGCCAATTATCCCTATATGACTGGGGATCCATACTATTTGGATATTACATTTATTTTGTATTAACTTATGTATTTTAATTTTTATATTTTTTATAAGTTCATTATTTATTTCAAATTGTTTAAGGGCTAGTACAGTTGACAAGGAATCTGTCACAGAGGTGGACATGGGTTGGGTTAACCCATGGGTTGGGTCCAAATTTTTTAAAGTTGTGTGGGTTGGGTTGGGTTGAAATTTTCAAATTTTATTATAAATAATTTATTTCTGTATTTTTTTTTATTCTTAAACGAACATTTTAACTAGATAACAATCGGTGTATTTTATATCGCTGTAATATTATTGTATCTTTGGTCTATCGTTTCCACTTTCTTTTTGTGATTATTGAGTTGAGCAAAAGTTAACTTCTTTCCGATCGAGAAAATTAGTTTTATTTACAAGTATGGCAGAATCAGAAGAAATTCAGCGTCATTTGAGAGGTTTGTGTGATTTGAATTTGCTAAGTTTGCGAAAGTAAAAAATCTAATAAATTTCACATTAACACTTTTACATTTTTTATGTTTTAATTCCTTTTTTAAAGATTTAATTGTTATTTTTCATAATTTCAAATCTCTTCAGTCTTTACAGTTACACTTTACAGACATCAGAATTTTTTCTCAATTGCTCATTTTACTTATTTACCTGATATTCATGTTTCATTTTCTTTCTTTTTTCTACCTAGAAATGGTTTATTTTTCAAATTTTAGTTGGGTGCTGTTGAAGTTTAGAAATCACATTCATTAGATAAATTTAATTGATTGATTGAACATACTTAAGTATTTAAATATTTATTCATTCCAGAAAAAACAGGGTGGTATATATTAAAAGCACCCACAAATTTAAAATCAGAAATCTGGCAGAAATTTCACATGGTTTTTCAAAAAAAGGAAAATGATGAAAGCGAAATTCCTGTGAATTACTATTGAGTATTGTGCTTGTATTAAGTGCAATAAGGTATATCAGTTTAAAGATTCATCAGGTAAAAACTTTGGCACTAAAAATCAGCAAGAACATATTAAACATTGTGCTGTAGTCTTGCCAAAGTCACAGTTGAAAATCCAGCAATGCTTGAAACGAAAAATTCAACTGTCTCCTCAAGAATTAACGATGTTGAAGCATAGGCAGATCTTTTTCTGTGTTGATGGTTACCACTCATACAAATCTGTTGAAAATAAAGGGCTTCTCAATTTGATGCAGAGCTGTGTTGAGTTAGGTGCCAAATATGGAAAGTTTGATGTTTCTGACGTTGTTGTGGGAAAATATTAGTAACATTTAATTTTTAATTAATTTTCATGTTATTTTATTACACTTGCAGTGTGATTACTTCACCAGTGTGTTTTATTACACATATGATCTTGTATTTTTGAGTTCTGCTTTTTAAATATCATTTGTAAAAATTTGCCTGTTTGGTAAAATTGCGACTCGTGCAGATGGGTCGTGGGTCGGGTCGGGTTGGGTTGAAAAGTTGCATTTTCAGGCGGGTTGGGTTGGGATGGGTTGAGTTGAGTGATGGGTTGGGTTGGGTCAGTAAAAATGGACCCATGTCCACCTCTGATCTGTCATTATGATATATCTTTTATTATTTTCATTTGTTAGTTGATCTAAAGCTAGATTTATTGCTTGTAGTTGTTCTGTATAAATCGCTAATTGCTAAAATCTAAAACTAGATTTATTGCTTGAAGTTCTGCTGTATAAATTGATGTATTATTCGGTAAATGTTGTTGGATATATTGTTTTTCAATAATAACTGCAGCTGTTGTTGAGTCATTAATTTTAGATTCATTAGTGTATATAATTACGTAAGTCTTGTAATGAAATAGAAATTCATTGACTATTGTTTTAATTATATTTGCATCTGTTAATTTGTTGTATTTTGTTAAGTAGGTGTTTATTGTTGGTTGGTTTAATCTTCATGAAGGAAAATTGTCTAATTGATTATTTAAAATTATTATTATTAAAAATTTTTTTATGATTTCCTCCTGTAAACTGAAAAGGTTTAATTGCTTTAAGTTTTTTATTATAAAGGTTTTTATATATTGATGGGAGAATATATTGGAATGCCGAGTTATTTGTATTATAAATAGTTTTGTAATAATAGTTTAATGATAGTTTTAATTGGCGTATCATTAAAGGCATTTCCATAGCCAGAACTTGTAGACTTACTGCTAGTGAAGTTCTATGGGCACTTAAACATCTTCTTAATGATTCATTTATAATGGGGTTAAAAATGTTTAAATAAGATTTTCTAGTGCTTTCATAGACTTGTATTCCGTAATCTAATGCTGATCTTATTTTTGCTTCATATAATGCTAGCAATTTGTTTTGATTTGCTCCCCATTTATAGTGAGATAGTGTTTTAATTAGATTAAGAGGTTTGATACATTTTTTTTAATATATTGGATATGGGGTTACATTTATTTGATTGAACTATGAATTTATGGATTACTTTTTGAATGTTGGGGATTCCGCTTAGTGAAAATTTACTCTTTTGGAATGCCCCATTATGTAACAAATTTATTGTTTGTTCATAATAAACGATAATAATTGCAATTACAACGTAAAACCAGGTCATCGAACCGGAACTGAACCATAACCGAAAACCGTTAAAAACCGAAATTTTGCCGTAACCTAATCGAAATATTGTTTGCTAATTTAACCGAAAACCTCAACAAAATAACGATTCGATGCTAAAAATTTAAAAGAAAATATTTTTGTCAAATTCAGAAAAATAATATTTAGATAATTATTCGTCTTTTAAAATTCTATGTTAATTTTTATTATCTTTGAGAATTTATCTCTCTTTTCGCTTGTTTTTCAGACTTAGTTCGCCGATAATTTAAATAAGAATTGCCACGTAAAGAGAAATCCAGTATAATCGGAGAAATTAAGGTTCAAGAGTGATCATTTTCAAAATTTTGAAGTATCAGCTACACAAGTGAGCCTGGAAGCATCTGTTTGTGGATTAAAATTTATCCTCAGATACTGCAGAAGTGGTCTCAATAAAAACATTTTAGAAGATATATATATTATTAATCAGAGGAGATTTTCATCTTTTTTGAAACTTATATTTATATTATGGATTTCAAAATATCAGTGTTATGATTGTTTTAATTTGTTGAAAAAAAAACAGAAACGTTTCTTTTTATACTTACAACATTTAAAAATCCTTTTTGTTATTGATTTCTTATTATTCACAATCTAAAATTTAATTCAAATTGGCATTGTGGTGATAGTCGGATGTCCGTTACATGCGTTTAAGGAACTATTCTTGAAAAAATTAAGTTTCAGAGTAAAACCAAAAAACCGATATTATTTCAGGAACGAAATCCGGAACCGAACTAAAATTCGTTTTGCTGATTGAACCGAAGCCGTAAATCGAAAGGAAAAAAAATTACGGTTCAATGCCCTGCGTAAAACAAAACGCTGATATTGAAAGAAACATATTTAAGTGCTCATTTATCAAATCAGATTTTGTTGTTTTGTTCGACTAGATTCATAATTCAAATAAAAATTTTGGTATTGAAATCTTTTTTAAAAGTGATTTGTTATAATGCATGTAAATAAGTTTATTAACCATTTTCATAAAAACAACGAAACATAGCTAGTTATTTAAAACTATTCAGCAATTTTCGCTCAATCATCAAAATGAATCAAAGATGAAAATAAAAGTGATAAATTATTTGATATGAAAAAATTCTTACCTGCTCTTGCAGTTGTTGCTGACTGGTCCTTAATAAAAAATGGTTTGCATACATCAATTATTTAATACAATGTTGAATTTATTTAAGTTTCCAAAAACAAAAAATTAATAAATATTGCTCGTATTTGCTGACACGCGTTTTCAAATTTTAACCAACTTTTGCCAAGAATTATTGTATTATCAACTTCATTCGCAGAACAATATTATTTATAAATAATTCAGCTGATACGAATGAAAAACTTTGTGCATATGTGGATGACATTTTTGAGGCTTATGATGAGGCATTTCAAAAAATTCCTTGAAACACTAAACGAGTCTAAGATGAGTTTTAGAATTAGAAATGATAATTGTTCAAAAAAAAAGAAAAATATAACATCCTAACAGTTTCAATTTTAATTGAACATTTTTCCTGTGCTAACTGGACCTGGACAAAGAAATGGAAAATAAGATTAACGCTGCTGAGAGGTGGTTTTTGAGAAGAATTATGAAAATTAGTTGGACCTCTCAGTTCAGCATTGTTGTCCAAGATTTGCCTAGTGATTTTAGTTTTGTGTTTCCTTTTCATGCGATTTTTTATAGCGCGAGTTTATACGTGCATCGTGAGTCTTCTCGATAGCTTGGTAGTCGAATATATATATATAATATATATACAAAATTAATGTGCACGGATCTTAGCTCGCACGTATTTATATCTGATTCCGTTGAGTTTAGCAGAGTACAATTTTTCAATTATTGTATTCATTATTAAAACTTTGAAACACATTAAACATAAATAAGCTAGTTGCCAAAAAGGGAAAGATTGCAGGGAAAAGAGATCGCGGTCAATCGCGGTGAAGTCTTGTGTCACATGTTGAATATTACCACATTGTAACTACCACAAGGTGTTAAAGATTGATTGGTCGCCAATGTTCTGAAAGGATAAGGCACGAGATGGAAGAAGATTTGCTTCAAAGCTGGTGTATACTTAACATAAACAAAGGCAGACATCTTTCTCGACTGAAAAGGTTGTTGCAGTTGTTTAAAAATATCACAGTGTTGTAGGCATTGTTCAATACGCATTTAAGTGATATATATATATATATATATATATATTCCAAATTTTCAAAATTATATATATATATATTTTGGGTTTAGACTATCATAAATACAATTATTTACAAATATCACTGCGTTTTCGGCATTATTCAACTTGTTGTTGAGTTTCTCAATTTTTCTAACGAGACTTTTATCATCTTGATGAAGTTTATTAAGGTTAAATAAAAAACATTTAATATTTGACATTTTTGACAAAACATTATTAATAACGTTATTACTACAGAAAAGCTCTTTTCGGCATCAACTGCCATCATCAGTGTAGTTATATAGTATTGTTCTGTCTTTGTGTCTTTGTTTTATCTGCAACTTTGATTGTAACTTAATTAGAATTAAAGTTAATCATGTGTTTCTTTGTCGGTTATTTAATCAAAAGGCTGTTTCAAAGCTGGTGTATATTTATTATAATATTGATATTATTTAGTTGAATATTTATTGCTAGTTTACGTTTATCAATGAAAATTGATTCTGCTATCTTCAATTAGAAGTATTACAACAGAGAATAATTGAGAAACTCAACTAAAAGTTGAATAATGCCTCAAACGCAGTGATCTTTATAAATTATATATATATATATACTCTACTTTGTTGATTCCTTGTTTGTTTGAAGTGAATACTTAGTTTTACAATCTTCAACTTCATTAAATATAACAATGTTACGTGTTTCCATAATCGATGATTCATGTGTTTCCATATTTATTATTTGTTGGTAGGAAGGATTCCTATTGCCGGTTGTTGATTTTATGCATGAAGGAACAGAAATGCTTTCCTCGGTATTCCTATACCATCTTCGATTTTCAAATTGATGTGTTGTGTTTGTGCCCAGATGCTCAAATATATATATATATATATATATATATATATATATATATATATATATACATATACGTATATATATATACATATATATATATATATAATCATAAAATATATATATATATATATATACTGTGCCTTTACTCCGTTGATTCCTTTATTGTTTAAAGTGAATACCTAGTATTACAATGTTCGACTTCTTTAATTTAACACTTTTACCTAGTTTTACAATGTTCGACTTCTTTAATTTAACACTTTTAGGTGTTTTCATTATTGACGATTCCTCTGTTTCTAAATTTATTGGTAGGATGAATTCCAATTGTCCGTCAACAAGGTCACTATCTATTATATATATATATATATATATATATATATATATATATATATATATATATATTATATATATGTATGTATATCAAATCAAATCACTTTTATTCAATCAAACAAAACAAAAGCATGAATGATTCGGAGACCAAAAAAAGAAAATTAATTCTTGTGGGCTCGGCCGCCGTATATATATAATATAATATATATATATATTATATATATATATATAAATATTTTTGCCCATTTTGCGTTGATTAGTTTTTTACCAATAGATTCAACATTTCGTATTTGGGTTAAATCATATTTATTAAACAGTTGTGTGATAGTGCGGCTTACAACGTTGTTTCGGGGTGAGCGCCATCTTCTCGTTTTTGCGCTGATTAAAAAACTAATCAACGCAAAATGGGAAAAAATATTTAATGAAGTTTGTATTGCTGAGTACCTCGTACCAAAATATATATATATATATACATACATACATACATATACATACACACACACACACACACATATATATATATATATATATATATATATATATATATATATATATATATATATATATATATATATTATTAACTTGAAAAAATACGTTCGTCAGCATATGATAAACTTTTTCAGAAAATTATAATTAATTAAAAATTAAAAGTGTTTACCGGATTAAACGTATGCAAGCCAGCATACATTTTTTATTAAAATATAAACCACATTAGTTTGGTCTTTCATTATTAAAAATTAAACCAGAAAGAAATTACAATGAACGTCTAACAGACAGACGAACTAACCATGCTCTGTTGACCCTGTTGAATCAAATTTTTATTATTTTAAGTATTTAAAAATTTCACCATAATCGAGAAACATAATTTAAAATATAATATTCATTTTATTAAAACATCATCAAGTTAAACAAACGTCATAGCTATTTTTTGTGACTTAGTGTGATTCACTCTTAATTAAAAGCATCAGCATGAAATAAAAGTTGCAGCGTTTACCTACTGATATAACTTTCATTTTTTTGTTATTCAAAATGTTGTTCAGTTACGTAGAAATTCATTTAAAATGATAAATTCTTTATAAAACAATATATATTCAACATTTTTTGGAATAATTAATAATCACATAATCACTTTTTAATACAATTGAATAAAATTTTGCGAGTATTAAAAATATTTTCAAATATAATTTTAGTGTTAAACTAAAATAGTTTATTGTAACAACTATTGTAGAATAAATATATCAAAATCTGTAAATGTTGATGTTTTGTATCAAATTTTTATGTCCTTTGTAGTTTCAATAGATAGTGGATAATTTGTACTGATTATTATTATTATTAATTTATATCGCGTCCTATGCATAGCTTCAGGGACGCTTGGATAAACAAAGACTTTTGACGCTTCACGTTATGCCATATTCTGCCTCAAGTCTGTCAATAAGATAGAGTTTTTATAGGAAGGAAGCTGGCCGGGTCCCGGACAAAAATTACTGGGAAGCATTCGAGAAGCGGCATGTGGGGTGTGGCAAGATTTCATGATAAGTTTTGTCGCAATAGGAACGTGTTAAACAACTTGAAAGTAACGAAACTTAAATTTCGAATTAAATAACTAAATTGTGGTATTGCTAACAGAACAGTGAAATTGTCAAATATTAACAACGAATGGGTCGAAATTGTCACTAAAGGCAGTAACAACACAAAAAAACCACCTGAACGGTCAGTTTTTACAAAGGCGGCAGTCAGCGAATTAAACGACAAAAAAAATACAAAAAAAGTCCTCATTTAAGAATCGACTGAATCAACTGAGAACATTTTGCCAGAAAAGAAAGTTTTGCATCTAAAAAATACCTTGTTGGTTGCCTCTACAGACCAAATGACTTTCCTAATATAGGCAACTTCAATTTTTCATCGATGGAGTGGTCAAATGGCATTGTATTTTCAGTTAAATGCAATAATGTTATTGAACAGAGATTTAGCAAAACTCTTAGTAACGCACTCATGTGGCCGACCTTTCAAATTTGTGAAAATGCGGTAATCAACCCTCTAAACTAAATATCTACAACTGAAAGTTATTAAAAAATTGCTTAAAAAAATTTTTAAAGAAACAGCCTAATCAACGAAAAAACGAACAAAGAAAGAAAGAAAGGAACGAATGAAGGAACGAACGAACAAACAACCAAACGTCTTAGAAACCAATGTCCTACAAAATCACTAAATAAATTTACGCGAACAAAATTATATTTTCTTGAAAGTTAAGATTTATTTTGTTTTCTTTTTGGAGAAAGCAGAAGAAAGTAAAGCTTTTTGTTCTTTGTGTGAAATTAAATTTTTCATATCGTTTTCAAAGTTTTATTAGAATTTTCATTTTGTTTATAACATAAAAAATCTACAAAAAGCATATGCATGGTTTTCTCTAACGTTTAATTTTTCAATTTTGTTTAATTTTTTGATGTTTCTGTGGTATTTGATTTGTATATATTTTAAAAAGAACGGTGGTTAGCAAATGAAAAAAACACTAACATTCCTGTACTTTCCACATGTGCAATAAAAGGTTCTTTTTCAACTGTTGTATAACGATAAAAACTTTAAAAAATTGATAACAAACACTCAAATGTTTAAAAATTTGATAATAAACACACAGATATTGAAAAAATGAGTCACCTGATTTGACGCAACATTTTTTGCTGAAACAATTAAAAATTTTATAGTTAGATAAAAAAAAGATTTCGAAAACATTTTTATCATTTAAAAATTTTTAATAATGCTTTTAAGATCGTTCTTCAGATGTGGTTTATTTTAATTTACATACAGATCATCATTAAAAGGCACATTTGCCATATTCACAATGTTAGTTAGTTATTTTTTAAATTCTATCTAACCAACAATCAAGGTGAAAATATAACTTATATATACAAAATATATCTGATCTTTCCTATCCGGTTAAAGCCGGTTACCTTTTTGTGTTTTATTCTTCCATTTTTTTACTTTCTAAGTTCTTTTCTAATTAGAACATTACCAAACCCCTTCAACCTTGGCCGTCTGAAAATATCAACGAAAAGCCCAACCCTAAGATATTTTTATAAATGTTGTCACAAAATTTATATTTAGAGCCAATGACGCAAATGATAATGCTGCCGTTTTGTTTTTACAAAACATACACTTTCGGATGATTGCTTTATCAGAAACTTTCAGGCAGGTTTCTATTCTGATACCTATCCACGCCATCTTAGTTTTCCGTTCCGTTAAATATTATGAAAGTCACAATTAATATTTTTTATAGCTTTCTAACAAATTTTTAAAATTTATTGCATAAAACTTACCAATAAATCCAGAAGCAAAAACAGCAGAAAAACAAGCAAGCCAACAACAATAATCCCATTATTAATCCAATAGCTATAGCAACTGGATTCCAATTAAATCCTTCCCATCGAGTATTAGCTCCCTGTTAATTTATACCGTAAAGTTATTTAATGTTTATAGATATATTTATGTGTATAAATTATTTCTAAATGTATAAAGTTGAATTAAACAAAATTAATATATTTTTTTCACAGTTATTCCGATGACATTGGCGTCTTTTCTAGCATCTACGGTATTAAATTTTTTATCAAGTTCCAATGGAGTCACAGGCCGATTTGATACTGCGTCAATAACGTATAAATATACATCGGTCCTAAAATTAAAAATATCAAAATGAATCATGCGTCTCCAATTGAATCTGTTTATAAGTATGAGATTATTCTTCAAAAACTTATTTAATTTACCATTTATCGTTGAATCCTCCAGTAAGTAGTATATGTGGGTCTGTACTGGCTAAACATACATACCCATTATTTGTGAAATTTCTCAATTGACTGAAATTTAAAAAAATGTCAAATAAATTTTTTTATAACATATATCAAAGTAACAAACAAGACTTTTAATGGATATTTTTTATAACTTTTTGATAATTACTTTCAAAACAGAAATTTTAAAATTGAGTTTTATTTTATTTGATATTTAAATAAAACGAACATCTATTTTTTTATCTAAACCGAATTGGCGCTTTTAAATTTAGTAACCCAAATCAACCATTCCAAAAAATGATTAATTCAAATTTTATTCTGTGATGGCCAAGTTGTTAAAGTCACATGCTGCTGTGACCGAGTTCGAATGAGACAAAAAAATCCCTGCCTATCACATACTTCGAGCGTGATCCGTCTTTTAGTACGCATTCATATACGCTGTTTGTGTGTTGTTGATTTCTCAGAACCAACCTAAAAAACGGGTAATAGACCTTAAACACTTTTTTGAAATTCACTTGGTTTCAAATGGTCAAACCTTTTCAAATTTTTACAAAAAGACCACGATCACCTCAAATCTACAACGCAAACCACAGATATATTATCTATACGTTAAAGATATATTATCTGACATATTTGTGGCTCCGATATAGTATATGCCTCCCTCTTTTCGTCAAGTTTTGCCGCAAAGAAACAGTTAAAACTACTGCAAACACTTACAAACAAACTAATAGATCCAATTGCAATATTTGTCAGCCCTTACCCAAACAACACAAATTCTTAGCATTTTTAATTTAAATATACTGTTATAACCGATCCCTTGAACTTGTAAGGTATGGTTATTTCTCTCTACGTGGATTCTTGACTCTTAAACAGACTTATTTCAGATGAACTCTATCAGAAAAAAAACAGTGCTGGCATTCACTTGTGTGTATCTCTGTGATCAATCCATCGTTTATGTCGTTAGAATACAGCACAATAACTAATTGACGGGTAAATTACGGAATACAACCAATCGTCAATAATTAAGCTTCTCTCATCGGACTAATTGTATTGCGTTCTCCTAGCTCTGGCGTCCTTTACTGCAGTGAGTTTCCAGCTATCAAAATCTTACCTCTGTCACCAGTGTGTTATCTCCTGAAGATCCCATTTCTAACACCAGTGTTGTAACCTCTTCGACCTCGTAACTACCAACACCGATGTTATAGCTTCAATACTCGCTATATCTTCAACACCGTGTTGTAGCTTCCAACGATAGTCAAGAGTTCGTTTATCCGTAGGTTCAAGATTTCCAATAGATGAATGCAACTACTTTTAAACGCAAACTAAGTTGAACGTTTATTTAAAACCAGCAGTAATAGAAACAATAAATTAATCCAAATAACTACGTAAATCACATTTACAAATTCAACGTCAACAGTTGTTCCGTCTTCTTCTTACCTGTTCTCCTCTCTCTTGTGTATCTGTCCTCTCCGTTTTTTCTCTTCTTGGCGTTGTTTATGTATCTACCGATCTGCTAGTAAATGTGTCACATGCCGTGTCATGTGACTTTTACAACTGTTTTAATTATTTACGCCTTCTAATTAAATTTACAAGGACTTCACGCAATTTCTAACTACAAATTTTTATCTCGGCTTCACGTCTGTAACAATACGTAAAAAAGTTGATTCAAAATATTCTACATACCTTATTAGCACATTTTTGTAATTTTTCGTTTCAAATTCTTGAATCTTTTTATTCAAAGTAATTAAAGTTAAATCTGTAGTTTGGTTGACAATGTAGCCCTGGAAATTTGTTTTCAAATATAGTTTTTTAATTTTGTGAAAGCAATCAATAAAATTGACAAAAAAAACCATTAAGGTCAACAGAGTTTCGCTCTCAGGATTTTGCTTATAATATGATTTGACATTCAACTGGGTGAAACCTAAAGATATTGAATAAATGTAGTTTACTATAAATGTAACATGAATTCCCATTGAGGTAGTTAATAATGTCATTAATAATGAGTTGTATCAACCAATCAATCAGTCAGTCAGTCGGTCGGTCGGTTGGCCGGCCGATCGATCGATCGATCAATCAATCAACCAATCAATCAATCAATCAATCAATCAATCAATCAATCAATCAATCAATCAATCAATCAATCAACCAACCAACCAATCAATCAATCAATCAATCAATCAATCAATCAATCAATCAATCAATCAATCAATCAATCAATCAACCAACCAACCAACCATCCAACCAACCAACCAACCAACCAATCAATCAATCAATCAATCAATCAATCAATTAGCTTATAAAGCGCTATTTCCGCGATGTTTAACAGCGCTTCTCAATAAATTTTGAAAACAGATGGGTCTTGAGATCCGCTCTGAATTTTGTAAGTGGAGGAAAAGTAGTCAAAGAAGTAGGTAGAAAATTCCAGAGGAAAGGACCAGAAAATGCAAAAACAGATTTAGCAAAAGAGTGTTTAATGCGAGTTAAGAAGAAGTGAGAACAAAAAAACGATCGTAAACCGGGTTTATGTTCAATTAATATATCTGATTAGTTCTTAAGTACAAGATAAGGAGATATATAAGAAAAGAAAGCGGCACGAGCAACTAGACGAGCAGCAGAGTTAAAAGCTTTACTTATAGGATAAAGTGTAGAATCAGGAAGACCATAGTAGAGCGAATCAAAATAATCAATCTTAGATAAAACTAAAGAAGTAACAAGAAAGAAAAGAGTAGGACCATGACGAGAAGGCAACAATTTTTATATTCTACGTAGATGAAAGTAAGAACTTCTAGCTATTAATCTGAAAAAAAGAGAGTTCATTGAACTTTTTGACGTCGCTGAGTTTCTCATAACTTTACATATAAAATATGCTGCTCTATCGTGGTCAGGCTTTGCCACCCAGCAACAACTACATCAACTACAATCACTCATCAATTTAATTAGAATAAATTATTTACCTTCATCGTGCCCACCCATCACACATTAAAAGACGCTCGTTTTATAAGAAAATTGAAGCCAACTGCAATCGTAACCCATTACTACCACCAATCAAAATTACTTCATACAACTAACGTCAAGGCAAACACAACTACGCAATCGCCGCACGCCCAACCTACCAAGATAACACATCCAATCATATACATCTCAGGTCTATTAGCAATCAGTCGACCAATCAGTCGCTTAATTTATATAAATTACATTTAAAACACTGTTTTTGTCAATGTGGCTACTTAATTCTTTAGCTCCAATTCTACGCCAAGCATTTTAAAATTTATAATTATTATATTTTATTTATTTTACTTATTTCTTTCATTCAAGACATTAATTTTATACTTTTAATATTTTATTACCTAATTTGATCACATTATATTACAATTACTAAGTAACATTCGACTAACTGCCTTACACTCGTCATTCTCTAAGTCACTATTATCTAGTCTATTTATATTTTTCATAGACTTTTTCAAGCAATTAGTTGTTATTTTTTATTATAACCATTATTGTAATAAAACACTTAACATGCGTGTCGCATACTTGTGCCCAAATATTTTGTGGGTTTGCACAATTTATTTCGGGTATATATTTGTCGGCGTATTTGTATGAATGTTTTTTTGAACATGTTCGTAGCACGGACGAAAAAAATAACATTGTTGTTTTTGAATATGCTCCATTTTTAAAACTTGCATGAATAAAAATTACAGAAATATTTCTTGTTATATACTTATTTAATTTACTTTATTTCTACTTAATGTAACTATTTTTTTTATAATCGGAATTCTAATTTTCCTTGTTAAATATCAGGCAGGTATGACGCTACCATGATGTTTCAGTAACTACACAACATGCAGTCTTATGCAGTCCTTCGTTTATACAGATTCACTTTGTAAATGCTGGTAGAAATTAATTCTTAGCCGAATACTCAATTTTTACGTATTATTTATTAAAAAAAATAAAATTAAACAAGATAAAAAATCAATTTAAAGAGCATTGCTTAGTTGATGTGCATGAATTGTATAACAATTTTTATTATTTCTCCGGTGGCTAATCGCATTTGCAAATATGGGTAAAAAATATATTTTACCAATAATGTTGGCTGGATTAGTTGATAGAACCAAGTCTCCATTTTCCATTATTTTGAGATTTCTGTTATTTTGAGCTGGATTTGTGTCATCAGCCTTGAACATTATATCGTCTTTTTTATTTTGATCAGTTGCGTATTTTCGGAGATTGTCAATCGTAGAACCTTTCTCGGCCGTTGTGGGAATGCCTAAAATCAAAATTTGAAATAGTAAATTTCACGGATGATACATATCAGCAAATTAAATGATTGGAAAAAGTTTTTCCACTAACAAATTGGTAAAGTATTAGAAGTGAACTGAACTGGAGGAGGAGAATTTAAAGTAAAAGTCACACTTATTTTGGACTGATCCGAATTATTTAATGCACACAAAAATTCCTGTTGACCATTTTGAAGTACAACATTCATATATTGGGCTTTCACTACAAACCCATAAGTTTTCCTAGTTATCGAAGCGATGTTGTTGTCAATTATTATCAATTCTCCCGTTGTTTTGTTAAGTTGGAAAACCTTGTCTATTAAAAACAGAAATAAATGAATGAAAATATGAATATATATATTATAAAAGACAAAAAACATTTAAACACACACACACACACCACACTAACACACACAACACACACACACGCCACACTAACACACACAACACACACACAAATATATATATATTTATATGCTGGAAGATCATATTTTATACAGTATTGTAAAAATTCTATCGAGTTGTTGCCATTAATAAATTTAATTTTGTTTTTTCAAATTATTGGAAATAGAATTATTATCCAAGTTTATCATGAAAATTTAATAAAACCGTTGTTATCCAAATTCATCATGCATCAGAATTTGGATAACAACAGTTTTATTAAATTACACATTGGACGGCAAGATGGTTTAATAATTGAGGCACCTGGTTCTGCGCTGCAATGACTGTGTTCAAATGCACATAGTTCAAAATCCGTTATTCGTTACTCGCATTTTGTGTGATATGTTGATTCAAGAGTGCCTATTTACTTGCGCTGTGTGTGCGTAGGTGCCACTTTTAAAAACCAGTTTCAACAAAACAATAGTATTAGTATGCAGCTTTGACATTGAAAACGATTTTTGTAACAAGTTACGCCTGCGTAAGCTTTTCAAGTCAAATTTGATTAAAAATAAAATAACTTGTTTTGTCATCGGATGAATCCAAGTAATAGTTTATAGCTGCATCTTTGTGATTGGGTTTGGCTTTGAAAGTGTAAATCACCTGATTTTTACTGTCATTTGAAACGACAAATGTTTCATTGAGCTTCACTGTGCAATTGTTCTGTAACATAAATTAAAAATTTACACGTTATTAATAGCATAATTTTCAAAGTTTATTTAAAAACTTTCATGCGTCTTAACCAATATTTTTCACTCAATTTACCGAATCAAAAGCGAACTGGGGATTTCTTGTGTAGAATGGCGTGACGAACACGTTGAGATATCTTGTCACTTGACTGTTGGCTACTTTTGCATCACGCACAGCTATATTCAACTTTATTATAATGTATGTAAATATAGAATAAGACATTATAAGTTTCAGCTATGTTGAAATATTTTTAGTAAATATTACTCGATATGAATTTTGAGTGTCATAATCCAAAGCTCCGTTCAAATTAACAGTCGCGTTATTGTTTTGCGAAATAATTATAAAAGGACCGGTGGTATTCAATTCTTGGTTCATTTCATTGATGAATGAATAAATTAAAGGACCTGATCCTGGAGCGTACGGACTTGCTCTCAAATCATAAATGACCGACATTTTAGGTAATGTCTACATGAAAAAAAAAACAATAAATTTTTTTGAATAAATTTGATTGGAACAAACTCAAACTGACTAAAAAATAACAAAAATAAAGTTGAAATAGGTGAAATAAAACATTTAGTAACCTCCAATACATTTACTGAATCATAAAGACTATTTGGCTTGATCCATGTTGGACTGCACTGTTCTCTACAAGATAGCGAAACAATTATTTTAACTGTTGAACTCGACGATAAACGCACTGGTGAACCGTTGTCCGTTGCATTGACTACCATCGTAAAGCTATCCGACTTCGATTTAAGTGACCGGACAAGCGTTATTAAACCGCTGTTTGAATTGATTGAAAAATATCCTGAAACAAATAAAATGTTATTAAACACATTACGTTTTAATTTAATGATCCTGATTCTTCACAAATCAAATCACAAAGTAAAAAGATTGACTAGTACTTGCGAAAAAAGTTATATAAATGACGTGATGTCAAACTGCTACGTGTGACGAATGAAAAACGGTTAATATTCAAACAATTTGTTGGCCGTTGAAAAAATATGGGAAAAAAATAAATAGCAATGAGCGGGAATTGGTATTTATATCCCTGATTCCCATTTATAATAATTTATAGTTCTATGTTAAACTAATTCATTTAAGTTTAAGCTTAGTTTTAGTTTTATTAAAAAAAAGTTTAGATCTAATCACTGCCTATTTTGAGCCTCATTCTCACGTTTTCCATTTTTTATATTTTTATTCCTTCCTTTTCACATTTTCGAAATAAAAAAAATAGAAATACCAATGCTTTGAAAATTATTAAAACAAAACTGTAATTCAATAGAAACATAAAATTCGTTTTTCAATATTGTATACAAATAAAATGACAAGTTCCTTTTTTTAATAAAAGTTTTTCTAACAAAAAAAAGATCAACAGTTTACTGTTAAATGTGTATTACTTGACATCTCAAAATAAACTTTATTTAATAATTTCTATGATCACATCATGGACTCACAAATAATGAAATTTAAACTAAAATTTATCACAGTTTAAATTTTTTTAAAATGGGAAGATATAAAAACATCTGGCTTATGTAAAGAAACATTCTTTACAATACAACAAACCTTTGAAGCATTAGTCTTAGATGCTCAAAATATTTATTAGAAAACAAAAATCTCATTTATGTGTTACTGGAAAACTTCAATTGGAATCATTAGAATTTAGATTCGTCTCAGACCAGTTGTATATCAATCACATTTCGATACAACAAGTAATTATCAGCCACAAATAATTATGTGCAAGCCCTTATTTAAACATAATGATTCTAATTTTAATGAAGTGAAGCAGCTTTTTTAACTGCAAGAAAATCAAATTAATCCAAAATTGCAGATGACATTGCAGCAAAATTTCAATACGTTTATGAGCTAATTAAAATGTAAATCGTATTGGTCTCCAACCTTCCTTGTTTCCATCCACAATAGTGTACGTGATTCGACCATTTTCACCAAGATCGCCATCAGTAGCTAATACTTGCAAAACTGACGATTGTACTGGCAAGTCGTCGTTTATAGAAGACTGGTACGTATATTGTGTAAATTGGGGAGGATGGTTGTTAACGTCCACCACTGTTACAAACACCTGTTCACAGTTAATTTTGATTATGAAGTTGATATTTTTAGATCTAATATTTTCTTAGAGGTTAAGGCCTTAATTACTAAAATATTATTTAAATTCAAAGTTCAATCGAAAATATTAGAAAAACATTTACGGCATGTACGGTCCATATTTTAATATTTTTAAAAAGTTTCGGTTTCGGGATATGGCTTCGATCGAAATCAAAATTCCAGTTCCGGCTGGACACTAATAAAAATAGCTGTCGTTAACCTTTAGCTACATTATATCATAATTTACAAGTAAAAATATTAACCTTAATATTTTTTTTTATTTATTAAAATTCACTTCTAAACATATCCCGGAAAATAATTCAATTAACCATATTATTCACTTACGAAAAAGATTTGTCTGAAACAGTACAAAATATATCACAAATGATACAACTAGTCAATGTTCTGGGCATGACATAAAACTGCATCCACGCTGCCTTGCGTGCTTTTGAGTGAAAGACTAGGCCTACTGCTTATAACTGGTGGTTGTCCTCAGAATGGGTGTCCGGATGTAAAAAAATTTTCCCAAAATTATTCTATGCCATCACAAACAAAAACAACGGCCCCTAGTTCCAAGCAAGCCTTAAGTGGTCAAGGGGTGCTAAAAATCCCAGGAAGTATGCAATAGCGGAGGGATGTTGCAGAAAAATTCAGAATGGCCCCTCTATGGTACTTAGACTTGGAACGCTCAATGTTGGATCACTGACTGGCCGCAGCATGAAAATCACAGAAAGGCTCGAGCATAGAAGGATTGGCATCTGCTGTCTTCAGGAGACCCGATGGAAATCGAATGGTGTCTGTCATCAACTCAGACAAAGAAAAATATAAACTATTCTGGAGTGGTCAAAAGACGGCCAAAAATAGTGTTGAAATTTTTGTCAAAGAACCGCTAGCCCAAGAAGTACTGGATGTTAAAAGGATTAACTCACGTCTCCTGTGGATCAAGCTTTGCCTAGAAAAGCTAACAATGACTATTTTTTCTGCATACGCACCACAGACAGGCAAATCAGAAGAGGTGAAAAATGACTTCTGGTCTGGGTTCTCTGACACCATCTCAACAATACAAAAATCTTAAACAATCTTGATTGAAGGCGATCTCAATGGCTACGTTGGAAAGAAAACCGATGGTTTTGACAACGTGCATTGCGGTTTTGGCTATGGAGAACGGAATAAAGATGGCAACCGCATACTTGAGTTTGCTGAAAGTCACGGGTTTTGTTTACTGAACACATATTTTAGAAATAGGTTGGAGCATCTCATAACATACAAAAATGGACCATCAGCCACGCAAATTGATTTCTTCGCTGTTAAGCAACAACACCGACGGCTATTCAAAAATGTCAAAGTTATACCTGGCGAATCATGTGTCGCCCAACATAGACTCCTTGTGGCAGACCTGGTTGTCAAACTGTCACAACATAAGTTCAAACAAATGTCTCGGGGAATCAAAACGTGGAAGCTGAAAAGCAATATTCATCGAGAAAAATGTCAACAGATTGTCGCCACACAGTTAGACCACCAATCGCAAGCCAGTACAGATTGGAGTACATACAAAACCGTTTTGATAAACGCTGCAACTACAATTTGTGGGAAAACTGGTACAAAACGCCAGCATGAACAGGACACTTGGTGATGGAATGACAGTGTACAAAATGCAATAGCTGAAAAGAAAGCTGTATACAAGCAATGGCAAAAATCAAAGTCTATTGATGACCATAAAATTTTTCGTGAAAAGAACGGCGGCGTGATGGCTCAATGGTTAAAGGCGCCTGGTCTTCCTATTGCAATGACTGGGTTTGAATACAAAGAGATTCCCGCTTATCATATGCAATGTGTATGCTACGTGGTTTGCACGCGTATTCATGTACGCTGTGTGTGTTTGTCGTTGAAACCTCTGATGCAAACGCAAAAGAGAGAGAAAAACCTTTAACCTTTTAACTATGCAAAACGTCAAGTCGCACTGGCTCAGACAGATCAGTGCAGAGAGTGGCTCACTAGAAGCAAAGGTGAACAAATGAAATCTCTGTATCCTGTAGCAAAACAAGCGAAACGTACGAAAAAAGTCATAGTTGATGCCTCATGTATCAAAAACGACAAAATGAGATGGTTCTTGAACAAGATGAGATCAAGCTACAGTGGAAAGATCACTTCAACCGTCTGGTAAATGAAACAAATCCCATCAATGTCAACTTTGACGATCCACCCATCAAAGGTCTAATTCCAGACATCACTGTAGAGGAGCTTAAAGAAGCTCTGAAATCTATAAAGGATGGAAAGGCAGCAGGGCTTTCTGGAATCACAAATGACATTATCAAAGCATCTCGTACTGCAGGTATCCAAACGTTACTACAACTTTGCCGTGAAGTCTGGAGAAATTGCTCAATGTCGACTGAATAAAACTATAGCATGACGGTTCAGCTATACAAAGGGGATCCATTGAACTGTTCATAATATCGGGGTATACGTCTGTTAGAACACTACCTAAAATTGTCGAGAAAATCATTGAGAAAAGATTAACGTCGTGCATCACAATCGGAAATTAACAATTTGGTTTCCTAGCGGGGAAATCAACAATTAATGCAATTCACATTTTTCGGCAACCGCAAGAAAAGTACCTCGCAAACCATCAACAACTATCACACTTTTTTGTAAACTTTGAAAAAGCATTTGATCGAGTTTCCCGTAAAGCAATCAGGTGGAATCTACGTGGCCCTGTTCAGTTTGAAAAGCTGGTGTAGTTAAAAATTCAATCAAGTGTCAGCATGTAACCAGTGGTATCACAAACTTTGTTCAAAAATAATTGGTACTCTATCTAAAGTGTTCAATTTTGTTTGTTCTGTCTGCATCAATTCCCAACAACAAATTCGAAATAGCAATGTTTTTAAAGCCATCAAGGTAGAGAAAGTCACATCGTGCCATTATCTAGAGGATGTTCTGAATTGTATTAGAACAGCTGAAGCTGCCGTTTGAGCACGCATACGTGCAGCCTGGAAGAAATGGCATCTCCTTGCCTCTATATTGATGCGGCGTGACATTCCACTACCACTACGATCAAGACTTTATAAATCTGTGATACGTCCGGTGTTGTTATATGGTGCAGAAACATGGCCAATGACAACCAAACTGGAACAACAACTTTACAGAACCGATATAAAATTGCTCCGATGGATGCAACGAATTAGCCTGAAGGACCATATCAAATCTACCAAAATCCTGCGTCGTGATGGTTTAGATGATATAAAGGACGAATGCCGGCAACACCGTCTGCGGTGGTTTGGTCATGTCAAACGAAGTGGAAACTGTGCCATAACTTCTCTTACAGATGTTGAAGTACCCGGCACCCGTCCCAAATGCCGTCCCAATATGTTCTGGTCTCAAACAATCGAGCAAGACATGAAAGCTCTAAATTTAAATGAAATGGATACAACTGATCGTCTAATTTGGCGCAAAAAATTGATGGCAAGAAAAACAACGCCCTACCTCGGAAGAACTGGGTCTTTGAACGCTAAACCATGATTGATTGATTGATTGATATAACCAGTCAGACAAACCCATACAAAACCTGTGTAATTCAAAAGACAAAAGACCACCAACAAAACGAGCTGGTCACAAAGAGTACCTACCCCTACCCTTTATAAAAGTAAATACAACACTATTTAACAATAACAAACTATAATAATTATTGCTACAATGAACTTTTAATCAAAAATAAGCTTAATTAAAAATATAGAATTTAAGATGACGACGACAAAAAGCATTAAAAACTTTAAAGTAAGAAGCTCATATGATAAAGAGTTCCATGCAGAATGTGTAGAACGAAAAAACTTTTATCTTCAAAAGACATTCTAGTTCTCTGTATTAATAACGTCAGTGAAAAACCTAAGAGACAGCTAATATGTTAGCTCATCCAAGCTACAAACAGATTCATAATAGACAGGACAAAAACCGTTAACAAATTGAAAAGATAACTCAGCAATTTAAAATTTAATTTGTTGCTTAACGGAAATGCATATTAGCACCAATATTTAAAAAAATTTTAAGCTTACGTACATAACAATTAGAATATTTAGATTTAAGAGAATTGTTCGGGCTATCAGTTGCCACAACTTCCAGTGTCAATTTTGGGTTTTTAACAGCATCAAACTGACCATCTCTTGCCACCGTTATAGTGCCCTTCAAAAAAAAAACAGTAAAGCTTAGTAATTTAAAATGAGCATTATTTGCTTTGGCATGATGCTAGTTATATTTTCATTAGCGATTTTGAAACATTATTATTAGTTGAAAACAAATACAACATTTATAAAATTTAGCAATCAAAAAGGTCTTTAAATTATTTAGTTATTTATTAAAGTTAAAGATAATTTAAACTGAGTCAACCATAATTTCAGAAAGATGCAAGAAAGTACAAAAAAAGCGTATTCAGAATGTAACACTTGGATTTTATTTAAAAAAAACTGCTTCTATTTTAAAATAATTTTTTAACATTGTTTATATCAAGATAAAAAATTTTAATTTCATTGTCTTGGTCAATATAAACTAAATAGCAAGAAATTATAAATTCGTCTTGCTTTCAATTTATTGCTGTGATAATATGTAGTTTGTTTAACACCTATCATTGGTAGGATAATCAATAACTATAAGGCGTTTGCATTCAAAATTGTAAAAATGTGCGTCGCCTGAAAGACCACCACGTCGGTTGCGTGCTTCGTCGTCGCTTGTTCAGACGTGAAAAATGATTGAGATGTTAATCAGCCGTTCAACAAAAATGGAAAAATTTTTTAAGAGAAACAATTTTACTTCACTCATTATTTCATTAAAATATATTTGGGGTAATACTGACCCTAACATATAACCGACTAAGTAAAAAGGTGTTCGCAGATTCATTCATCTTTTGAAGATGATTTTGCAGTGTTTGTAGAGTAAAAATTTTGGCTATTAATCCTTTACTCTCAACTTCTAATAAAACATGCACGTGTACAACGTTTGCAAACAGTTTTATTATTGTATTGTTATAATAATAATAACAATAAATTTCACTTATAAAGCACCAATGTAAGCGACATTTCAGCAAATGCGATTGCAAATATTTTAAATTTGTGACCTTGCTCGAAATGCACTTTACAAATGCCAAAAATCCTTTTTTTATAATGTTATAAAATTATTTCAAAACTAGATGACACATAATTAAGATTCTTCAAAAAAATATTCTCTGTAGAGGCTCGAACAATGAGCACGAACACCTAGGGCCAAAACTTTTACAATTACTTTTTGGTGTATCATTAAAACGTGGACATGAAATAAGGAGAACTTAGTAAAATTTTATTGGAAAATTTTTATTTAACTATAAGGTAATGTGTTTTTTGGAAGTTATATCGCCAAAATATAAAATATCTTGAAGTTGGGAGCCGGGGTCAGGATTAGGACAATTTCAAAGAAACACGCAAAATTAAATTATTCATTGAAATTTATAATGTTTAGTTGACATGGATGGATACTGAAATCAATCAAAATCGAACGTAATATTCTCGTGAATTAATTATCCAAACAATATTTCATTATGTAATTAAATTTGATAAAAAATCAACTATTAAAATAAAAAAATTGAATTCTTACGTCGTCAGGGTTTATCAAAAAATTTTTATCTGATGACGATTCAAGTCTATATTTAATTTTTCCAAAGTCACCTTGGTCGTTATCTGTTGCTGTGACTTGAATAACCATGGAACCAACAGGGGCATCTTCGCTTACGAGGGCAGTGTAAGTTTGCTTTAATAATATTTTTATTTTATATTCCAATTTTGTTATGAAACGCGCAAGTTTAAAAACAAACATTAGAAAAGACGGGAGAGTACATGTTGATGGGATCGACTATAACATTGATTGTGGCGGTAGATGTCAGTGGTGGCAATCCATTGTCAGTAGCCACAAGACGGAGTGTTAGTGTTCCAGAAGGTTCCATTATTGGTCTCGTTTGTTTTACAATACCTGGATGCAATAAATTTAAATTTTATTTTTGCCGTCATATAAGTTATTTAATTGGAATAAAAATTCCCGTGAAAATTGGATGGAAATTATTACATGCTTTCCCAAGATTAATCTTTTAAAAAAAATTTTCATCTAATCGTTAATTTATTGCACATGATCATTTAGTGTCAGTTTCAATGTCAGAATAAACACAATACATTGTTATTATTAATTTTAAAAAGTTGAAATTGAAACCAGGATATAATTATATTATATTATTTTATTATATAATTTTATTATATAATCATATCATATCATATCAAATCATATCATATCGTATCGTATCGTATCGTACCGTATCATATCATATCATATCATATCATATCATATCATATCATATCATATCATATCATATCATATTTGACGAAAAAAAATATTTTGCATTTTTTTTTAATTTAAACTTTTTTTAAAAGGCAGAAGTTTGCTTTTAACAGAAAAATGTATCCAGTCTAGCATTGCATTGACCGAATTCGACTGTAAAGATATCATATCATATCATATCATATCATATCATATATCATATCATATCATATCATATCATATCATATCATATCATATCATCATATCATCATATCATCATATCATCATATCATATCATATCATATCATATCATATCATATCATATCATATCATATCATATTATACTATGCTATATATATCCATCATATCATATCATATCATATCATAAAGAGACCGTGATGAAAAATGCACACAAATTGAAATTAATGTCGGTCGAACTGAGTAAAGTCTGGATTAGCAATGATCTGACACCTGAGCAGAGAAGTGAATTAAAGAAACTGGTAGCTGATTCAAAATCGAAAGAAGCGGCATGCAAAGACAATTTTTTCAGAGGTCCTGTGGGAAGATGGCGGATTGTGAAGTTCAGAAATTAACTGATGAGGGTGTTGTTGACTGGAGGGCCAGTCTGAGGATGATTCATGCTACAGCTCAAAAATTAACCATGAAAAATTACAATGATTTAAAAATTGGCCTGGGGCTCCTCAACATAAGATATATAATGTCAAAATATGAAATGGTGTGATATAATTCGTGGAGAATTGGATATTCTTGTATAAACAGTAACATGGCATGGGTCATCAGATGAGTTTGCTGTTCGATGCGCGATGCCCCCTGGTTATAAGTTTGTAGATTACGTCAGACCTCACCATCCATATCATGGCGGAATTATAATTTATTTCAAGAAAGAGTTCATTTATAAACCTGTTGAGTTACCCGCCGTGATAACTTTTGAAGCTGTTGCAATTAAATTGAGAGTAAACAAATCTGATTTTATTTTGTTATCAATTTATAGACCTGGATCGGTTCCTCCTTCACCATCGTTCTTTTCAGAGCTAGCGAATGTTTTAGAAGTTTTATCTCTGTTAAGTGATAAAATCGTTGTTGCGGGAGATTTTAATGTTCATATGGAGAGAAAAGATGATCCAAACACAGTCTCACTGAATGAGGTTTTCGATTGTTTTCAGTTGGTTAACAGGATTAACGAACCAACGCATGAATTAGGTGGTGTTTTGGACTTGATCATTACTTCTCGCTCTTTTCCTATCTTTAATAGTTTGATTTTTCCCAGTGGAGTGTTATCAGATCATAGATTAATCCAGGTTTGTTTGTCAATCAATCAAGTTATAGGTACGAGAAGTAAAAAAATGGTTCGATTCGGTGCGAGATAAATAAAGAAAATCTCGCATTGTTAATTTCGAAATCCCCGATTGGAGGGCCATGCCAAGATGATAATATAGAAACGCTGGTAGAGATTTTTGTGAATGAACTGAAGAGAATTGTGGACATAATAGCTCCAGAACACGTGGTTGAAAGTCGAGATGATTCGTTGACGCCGTGGTTTGATGGAGATTGTTCAAAGTCCAAGGCATACTGTAGAAAAATGAAAAGAAAGTACAGAAAGACTTTAAATCATCACGATAGGGAGGTGTGAAAAAATGCTCTGCGATCAAAAAATATTTTATTCGCCCAGAAAAAAAATTTGTTTTGGAAAAAAATCATTTTTGAAAATAACAAAAATCCTAAAAAAATTTGGACTGTGGTAAATAAACTGTTGTGCAAAGAAAAAACTTCAAATTCATCTACCAATTTTGAAGCAAACGATTTTGCTACATTCTTTTATGATAAAATTAAAAATGTACGAGAATCGATGGTGTATGATGAGAAGTTTAATCATTCATCTGGTGTCTGCTGCAGCAACTTGTTTTCAGTTTTTACTGTTTATGACGAAAGCGAAATTGTTGAAGCAGTTTTGAACTCTCCATCTAAAACATATTTACTGGATTGTGTTCCTTCACGCTTTTTCAAAAAATATGTAGGATTGTTTTCAAAATATTTGACTGATCTTATAAACTTACGTTTACGTACTGGTGAGTTTCCGGCTATGTT
Source organism: Helobdella robusta (assembly GCF_000326865.2). Taxonomy (NCBI): domain Eukaryota; kingdom Metazoa; phylum Annelida; class Clitellata; order Rhynchobdellida; family Glossiphoniidae; genus Helobdella; species Helobdella robusta. The sequence continues at coordinate 7,555,767 of NW_008704902.1, read as the reverse complement.
AAAGCATGCTACAATTTCTCCTCTTTTAAAAAAGGAAAAATTAGACAATTCTGATCTTAATAATTATAGACCGGTTTCAAATCTGTCGTTTTTGTCAAAATTAATTGAAAGATTAGTTTCTAAGGAGCTTATGAAACACTTAGATAAAAACAATTTGTTACCGGTATATCAGTCAGGCTATAGAAGACATCATTCTACCGAAACTGCTTTGTTGCATGTGTTATCTAAGTTGCATGAAAATATAAACAACAGTAAACCATCTCTTCTTGGATTCTTAGATATGAGTTCAGCATTTGACTGTGTTGACCATTGCATTCTTCTGAAACGTCTTAATCATAGATTTGGAATAACTGGCTCTGTCGAACAATGGTTTCGGTCGTACTTAACAAACAGAACTCAGCAGGTAATCTACAAGAATAAGACCTCTTCGGTTCAAACGATAAGATTTGGTGTTCCACAGGGCTCGGTTCTCGGACCGATCTTGTTTATTCTTTACACCTCTGAAATTATTGAGGCGATCGGATTACATGGTTTGGAGTGTCATGCATTTGCAGATGATATTCAGCTATTTGCCACAGAATCCTATAGCAACTTTCATCTTGCAGTTGATCGTTTTGTTAAATGTTTGGTCGAGATCGTGAAATGGATGGCAAATAATCGTCTTAAGCTCAATCAGAGTAAGACGCAAATTCTTCTGGTTGGAACTTGGCAACAGCTGTCTAGAATTAAAATTAATTCAGTTATCATTGAGGGCTCAAATATAAACTTCATTCCCAAAGCTACAAACTTGGGTGTCATTTTTGATTCTAGACTGGCAATGACTGAACATATCAAGTTTTTATCTGGTACTGCAACCCTACAACTGCGAAAATTAAAAATAATCCGCAAAAGCTTAACCAAAGATGTTATTCAAAGTTTAGTGCATTCGTTTATTCATTCTAGACTGGATTACTGCAACAGCCTATTTTATGGTTTGCCTGAAAAATCGTTATCTGTGCTTCAGTCAATTCAGAATCGGGCAGCTAAGATCGTGGTTGGTGCGAAAAAGTTTGACCATGTCACCCCGATATTCAGAGAACTGCACTGGTTGATGGTCAAAAAAAGAATTTTGTTCAAAATATCAACAATCATGTTCAAATGTATGAAGGGAATGGCGCCAGTTTATTTGAAAGAAATGCATGCACCGAAACAACTGTCTTTTAAAAATATCTGTTTAAGGTCTGATGATAGCAACTTGTTATGTGTGCCCCAAACCAACTTGAAAATGGCTGAGAGAAGTTTTTCAGTATGTGGACCAGCCGTTTGGAATAGTCTACCAAGTCATCTAAGACAGCCCGAACTGACAGAAAAATTGTTCAAGAAATTATTGAAATCAATTTTGTTTTCATTATAAGATTTTAAGATTTGGTTTATCGTAGCTATTCAACTGTTTTTTTAGACAGTGCTTTTGAGAAACATTTTGTTTGTAATTAGCGCTATACAAATTTTCGAATAATTTTTGAATAATAATATCATATCATATCATATCATATTATACTATACTATATATATCCATGGTTGAAACCTATTATAAATATCAGTTTATAAACGTTGATAAGTTCTCATCAACAACCAAATACTATTGAAAATTTTATTGGCATAAATTTAAGTATCTAAAACACAAATTTAAAGATCTCAAAATAAACAATTAATGAGAGACAACCAGAATATGGAGACTGTAGAGCGAAAATGCCGGTGCTATCGTCCAGTCGGTAGATGATGGATAAAGATGAATTCAAGGAAGACGCAGGAAAGTTACCTTAAAAAATAAATGCTCATGTAGATTTATTCTTACAAATTTAACATTATCAAAAACTTTGAATGAAAATTGGTTACAAACATCTGTCAGTCTTTTGCCTTATCTAGCAACTATTTTTAAATTCGTCGGGTGTAAATATGGTTGAATTTAAACGCAACCAATTTTTTTTAAAGTTAGCATATCGGAAGGTTAATCATTTAAAAAGTTTCAAACATGGGTGACGTGATGGTGTAACGGCAAGGTGCCTGGCAGGCTGGCACTGCTGTTGCAGTGACCGGATTCAATTGCAAAGAAATCCTCGCTTATCACATGCGTTCGTTCACGTGTATTCGCATGAACAAGGTGTGTTTGTTGTTAGTGCTTTTGAAAAATATTGAAGAGAGAATTGTAATAAATGAATAAATGATATAAATGAATGAACGAATGAACGAATGAATGAACGAATTGTAATAAATGAATAAATGATATAAATGAATGAACGAACGAATGAATGAATGAACGAACGAATGAATGAATGAATAAATAAATGAATATATATAACAAAAATCATAAGATAATTATTATCCATGTTAACATGATGTTAGCAATAATAATTCTCAGTGATAGGACATTGTTGACAAACATTTACTAAATTGTAAGCGCTAAATAAAATTTATAATTTCACATTCATAATTTTACTATTAACATTTTATTATGTAAAAATTTATGTGCTACCTTTCAAATGGGGAACCAAAATTAACTTTAACAAGTTACGATAAATATTAGCAAAATTAGCAGCTAAAAAGATCAATAGGACCCACACAAATACTTAGAGCAACCAACATTAAACGAGCAACCAGAATCCATGCCTTGAAACTAAAACAATCACTTAATATGCCCTAACAACACTATAAAGACGGTAATCGAATAATTATCCAGTAAAAAATACGCCTATTTCGTTCATTCCACTATGCAATACATGTCACTTTCTACATCTGACGGACCATAGTTAAAAATTTAATCGTATTCATCATAATAATGAAGCTTTGACACAAAAACTTTTGAAAAAGATTTTATTCATAGTTTCTGGTAAAATAACAATTTAGAATTTAGATTATGAGAATAAAAATGACAAAATTTAAACCAGCACTTTTTTGAAGTTTGTGATATCTAAGGATGAAATAACATTCAGTCTAAGCTGCACTCCCGTGCCCACACTTACAAATCACTGTTTTAATCATTTCTGAAAATTTCTCACTGGTAAAGTTAGAGATCAGTCCTGGATATTGGAAGCTTATGCCTAACCTCAATTTTTGTAAGGGTCGTGTTTAATTAAATGGTAAAATAATTGGTTGTAATTGTTGAAAGCTTTTAAATAATTTGTTGTAATTGTTTTAAGTTTTTAAATTTTTCTACAAACCTGTCAACAAGAACGGATTTCAAATTTTACCCCTCCTATGATAACTTAACTATTAAATTCAGTTAGTGTCGTACAAATCGGGCAGTGGTTCCTAATATTTCTTTTTGTAGGACACTTGTATCCGTTTTTATCGTTTCTTTATGATTTGATCAAAAAATGTCTGGGAACGTCAGTTATGCCAAATCTCAGAAGACAGAAATTGTGAGATCAACGTTAAAAATGTCTGGTCTACCATCTGATACTATTTTTTATTTTAAAGTTATTGACCTCAACAACATTCATTTCATTTCAAAGTTATTGACCTCAAGAACAATTTAATCAGCATTTTGTCGAGCTAATTCAACCTGGACAGCATATTTAAAAGTGATTTTATGTATTATATGTGTTGTTGCTAATACAGGAATATTATTGCGCTTTGGCAGTACTGGATGTCAGCGCTGCTTTTGTCATGGTAGACTTCTTCTACGACGTCATTTAGCCATATTCCATTGTAAATGATGCGCAGTCGTTTTTGGCAAATAGAGTACATGTTGTCAACATTGATATGATGGTCCCGATACAGCCATTTTAAAATAAATTTGTAGTTTTTAAAACAATCAACAAATATCTGACAGTTGATTAAGCAAAACATCTAATCTGCAGCATTAGTTGTAGAAGAATTGATTTTTGCAACAATCTTTCTTTTAATATTACTGATTCTTGTCTATCTTGGTTTTCTTCTTATCTCTGTAATCGTTTTTCTTCTGTTGTTCTCATTAATTCTACTTCTAACTCCTCTACTCTTACTTTCGGGGTACCTCAGGGTTCTATCCTTGGCCCTC
>NW_008704902.1:7531694-7551699 GCF_000326865.2 Helobdella robusta | reverse complement strand
TAAAACTCTTGATGTCTCTCATAAGTTTCGTAGTCTAGGTTTTATCTTTGATTCTACTATGTCTCTCTCTTCTCAGATTAATAGTGTTGCTAGAAGCTCTTACTTTCATCTACGTAGAATAAAAAAACTTTTGCCTTTTCTTGATGATCCTACTCTTCTCCTTCTTGTTACTTCGTTAGTCTTATCTAGGATTGATTATTGTAACTCGCTCTACTATGGTCTTCCTGACTCTATACTCTATCCTTTAAGTAAAGCTTTTAACTCTGCTGCTCGTCTAGTTGCTCGTGCCCCTTTCTTTTCTCATATATCTCCATATCTTGTTCTCTTGCACTGGCTACCTATAAAATATAGAATAATTTTTAAAATTTGCACGTTCATGTATAAGTCTCAATCTAAATTATTTCCTAAGTACTTATCAGATATATTAATTGAACCTAAACGCCCCGGTTTACGATCGTCTTCTTCTTCTCGCTTTTTCTTAACTCGTGTTAAACACTCTTTTGCCAAATCTGCTTTTGCTTTTTCTGGTCCTTTTCTCTGGAACTCTCTGCCTACTTCTCTAACTATTTCTCCATCGCTTGCGAAGTTCAGAGCGGATCTCAAGACCCATCTGTTTTCAAAATTCATTGAGGAGCGCTGTTGAACATCGCGGAAATAGCGCTTTATAAGCTAATTGATTGATTGATTGATTGAAGATAATGTTCAATCAGCTCTAAATACCGCTGCTATAGTAATTGCTGGCGTCTCGAAGTTCTATTCAATTTTGACCGCATGTAAGATGGCTTTGTATGCCTGAATGAGTAACATACAAGTTTTTTTCTAAAAAGTTTCTTCCTCAAAGAACTAATTCAACCCGTTTTTAAAAATTAATATAAATGTCGACTGAAAATATCCAGTTACGATGACCTGGAACTTTTAAAGTTTAAATTGCCTCATTTTGGTAAGAAAAATTTTCTGATTCAGATTCACAAATATGTTTTGGATTACCTGCCAAAGTGAAATAATTGGCATCACAAGTTGCAGTGACTTCAAAAAACGTCTAAAGAACTATCCATCCAATTTCATACAGCAAAGATAGTGAAGGTGGCGCCTTTCAAGTCGACGCCCAAAAAGATGTATGAATCAAGTAACGCAATACAATGCAAATACAATGCCATTTTTATGGACAAACAAAATTTGTGCCAAAACTCACATGATTATAATGTTTATAATCAGCATGATTATCATTAGTTACCTAGCTTTATTTTGTTTAAAACATTATAAAATTTTTACGTATAATAATAATGTAATTTATTGTAAAAATGAGGGGTTTTCTACTGGACCGTAAATTACAAAATAATAATTATATTTCATCATCTATAAATATAAAAATAATAAACAGAAAAAAACTAAAATGGCATTTGTGTTGATTGATATAATAAAAACTGAAATAGAAGATCACCTGCTACTTGTTGAGTAACATTACCCTGAGGAACTGTCATGTTGTAGAAGGGCGATGTTGGTGACCACGGTGCAATAAATGTTGGAGGACTTTTGTTAGCTGGGTATATAATGACTATTAAACTGCCTGCAAATTTAATTGGATGTTTTTTAATTATTAAGAAATAAAAAGAAAACGATACTGTTACATTGAAAGTATAGTGGCTCCATTCAACAAATTTACTGAACTGAAACAACATTTATGAATTTATTGAAATCGTACTTGTATCTGATAGTGGAACACTTGTGTTACCAGGCGGCAAAACTTCTTGAATTTTAATAGTTGATTGCCAATTAGGTATTCGATTTGCATCTAAAGGAGCATTTACTTTTATGCTTCCTTGAGTTTTGTCAATTACAAACATTTCCTTTAAGATAATTTTTAATTCAAACAATTTAGAAGTTCTATAGGTACTGAATTGCAAAAATCAAAGTTTTATTTACTATTAGATTAATACAAGCAATAATATCACCATGCACAGTGCTATTGGCGCTTATTGTTTTAAAAAGGAAATATTACCAAATTTGAATGTTGTATGAAAAACATAAGATCAGCGCTTTTGCGTAGCGTAATGGCCTAGTGGTTAAGGTCGTCTGGTACTGTATCACGGTGTGTGCTGTGGCAGGGTTCGAATATGTCAAAATGATCCCCGCCTATGACATGCCTCGAGTGCGATGCGTTGTTTAGCATGTATTCATGTACGATGTTTGTAGGTTGTTAATTCTTTAATAAACTAGGAAGAGTGTAATAGACCTTTAACCATTTTTAGTGTCTGATGAAGTTTTTGCACTTGCCTACAAATATGCAAACATATGGTGTGGATGTGTAAAGCCTTTGTGGCATGGTAATAAGGACTTGACAATAATAAAAAAATTTAATATAAGGATACAAAATAAACAAACTTTGTCTGCATTGTTCATAACAAGTGGATTATTATTTTTATCAAATGCTTTAATTGGCTCAATCAAGAAATAATTAAATGTAGGATTAGTTAAATGGTCATACGCCGCTTTAACAGTAGCTATAGTTTTTGATAGCTGTTCATCTGTTAATTCATAATATTAAATATAATAATTTGAACTAAAGCTAAGCAAACTTGAATAAAATTTTATAATATGAAATTTTGATTATATACAATTTTCATATTGGCAATTGTAACGTCAAAATAATAATAGCAATTACTTTGTTTAATTATTAATAATAAATAAAAAAGCAACGTACACTAATGAGATACTCAGTTACTCAACGAAATCAGATAAAAACGGTTAAATTTATTTTGTGATCTTAACGCTCTTAGGATTCAAAAATTATCAAGGGTGCCACCGTCTAATCATATTTTTAAAATAGCCAGATCGTCTGGATAAACTGACACCCTTTAAGTAAACATTATGGAGATAAACAAAGCATGAACAAAAACTATCAGCTATCGGACAAACGCGATTTGCAACCCTCACCGAAAATTGAAAAATTAGAAGCGCTTTTGTGATTTTGAAATAACAACGTTGCTACTTGTTGTTTCTATGTGTTGGGCGGTGTGATGGCCTAGTGGTCAAGGTCGCCTGAGACTGTTTCGCAGTGACCGGGTTCGATTCGAAAATGACAAAAGCGACCATCACATACTTTGTGTGTGATACGTCGTTTAGCATGTATTCATATACGATGTTTGTGCGTGATGTTGATGATTCCTTTGTACCCAGGATGGGTGTAATAGACCTTTTAACGTTTTCTAGAGACAACAGATCAAAGAGGCTCTAGCGCAAAAGAAGCTGCAATGGTGCATTTGCACTCCCCAAAAACAATAATGCATTGAAGAAATTAAAATATTTTTCCAAAAACTTTGTTTAAAACCGGGTTCTTGAATTTAACTCAATTTCGTTGTTTTTACGTTTATGGTTATTTCAATTAATATTAATTTTTTTAAAAATCAAAATTTATTCAAATAAAGTAATTAAATTTTTAAATTTACTTGTATCTCTAAAATAAAAAAATAAATTTTTAAACAGGTTTAGAAATTTTGTTATATTTTATTGAACTTTCTTTTCTTTGAACTACTTAACTACAAAATGATATTCATATTATAGTGTAGACGCTTGACGGTACATGAAGAAAAGACTCATGACGGACTGTAAGTCAGCGTTGTTAAAATTGTGCCACATGTCTAATTGTTTACTTGTGTGTACTAGGCTTGTTTAATGGTTCTACGACTATATTAGTACAAAGAAGACAGGCATGCACAACTAAAAATCTAAACGTTTCAATTAAAGTTAGTGTTTATATTTATAATCGAAATGTTCAACTTATTATTTATCACATCAATTTAATATCGGAACCAAAATCAAAGTTATCCAAAAGGGTACGCATTGTGAAAAGGCTGAATGCAACAAATTTGTTGCGGAAAGGACAAAACTTTTAAGTTTGTACCAATCTTAGCATATAATACGCTAGATTTTGTTGTTAAACTGTTTCAAAGGCTCATTAATTGTAAACAAAAATGTGCTACTTACTCTCAAGTATATACAGTGTATAATCTGGAATACTGACATAGGGACGAGAAGGGATAACATTAATTTTTACTATTGAAGTGTCCGATTTAACAGGATTACCAGAATCAGATGCTTCAACCTATAAATAGTAAATTATTCACTAACATTTAATCAAAATTTTAAATACTCCAAAAAGTTTATTCAACATTATACAAAATATTTTTTCTCGTTCATTCATTCCCTATATATAAAAAATATATTATTGAGAGAATTTTATAGAGCCAATTAAAACATCTCAGACGTTATTAGGATTAAATGAAAAAATTAATAAAACCATTAGATTAACGTAGTTGAATCATTTGGGTTGACAAGTCACGCTTTTGCCGACGATATTCAAATAATAGTTAATAGTACTATAGATTCATTCCCGTTGGAAATGAAAAAATTTGTAAAATGCTTGTCAGCTGTTGATTTATGGATGTCGCAAAATGGCTAACCGAAATAAAACTAAACTTTTGCCGGTGGGAACATGGCAGTAGTTGTCAAAATTGAAGATAAACTTGATTGATCACAGTTGATGAAGAAACAATTTTATTTTGTAACAATGCGACTAATCTGGGTGTGATTTTTACTTCGAATCTAACAATGAAGCACCATATTAAGATGGTTTCAAGAGATTGCCTGTATCAGATTAGAAGACTGAATCAAATCCGTGGATCATTGAACGTCTCTACGCTTCAGACACTGGTTCATGCATTTGTTCACTCGAGAGTTGATTACTGCAACAGTTTGCATTATGGATTGCCGGACAAGTCCATCCGTGTATTGCAGTCTTTGCAAAAAGAGTGCGGCTATGGTTGTGGTTGGCGGTCGATAAGATGATCATGTGACACCTATACTTAAAGATTTGCACTGGCTAACTGTTGATAAGAGAATAATTTACAAAATTTCTGTTTTGATGTATAAGGTACTCACAGGTAGTGCTCCAAAGTATCTGCAGGATAAGATCAACAGTGATTTGCCACGTCCGACCGGAATTTATCTAAGATAATTTTATATGAATCGGTTGATAGTTCCTGCTACAAATTTGTGTATTGGTTCACGAAGCTTTGCTGTTTCAGGACCAACTATCTAGAATGGTCTGCCGGCTTCGCTCAGGGACATTGGGTTGACCATGACATGCTTCAGAAACTCAAAACATTTTTGTTTTAGTTACAGAGATATCTTAATTTTTGAATTTTTCTATAGTGTTTTTTTGTAATTGTGTTGAATTATTACAGTTTTTTGCAGCCAGACAATTATTTCTACGTTTAACTTTATTTTATTGAGGACATGTTTAATCTTATGTTTAATTTTGTGTTATTTTATATTTTGATGGCGCTTTTGAATTTTAACTAACTAGCGCTAAATAAATCTTTTGATGATAATAATAATAATAATACATTCATAGTGTAGTGTATATATATATATATATATATATATATATATATATATATATATATATATATATATATATATATATATATATATATATATATATATATATATATATATATATATATATATATATATATATATGTTGGTAATAGACCATAATTTTTACAATATCCTATAAATTCTACCGAATGTTTGGCGTTAATGTGTTTGTAGTTCGTTTTTTCGATTTTTCTCACTAAAGTTTTTTGGTGAACGTTTAGTTTATTAAAATTCAAAATAAACTTATTTTTCGAATTCATGCTGCAAATAAGGCCATATTTCGATTCCGAATGAATCATCGTCAGTGCTCCTTGCTGTATATATAGGGAAATATTGACTTTGTCAAGATTAACTTTGACGTTGTAAAAATTAACTTTGGTGTTGTAAAATTGACCTTTGATGCGAATTAGGTGTCAGGTTTCTTAATTGGCTGGTCATCTTCTTTGGTCTCCTTTTCTTCATCGATAGCATCATATTCTTCTTTGTCACTATTTACGATGCTAGTTTTTATTACTTCTTTGTTTTCGTTGTTGGTTAAGCGCCGGGTTGGAAGTGAGGTAGTCATTTTTTGTTGTATATTTATTTTTGGTTTATTGATGTCGATTAGGACTGCTTCTGCAATTTTAAGATGCGTGTAGTTGCTGTTCTGGTATATTACTTTGGTGTTGCTGTCGAGGATTTCACGGCTAATTGTGATTGAGTGTGTTGAGTCTAAATGAGATTTGATAGCACCACTCTGTTTATGCATCGTAAGCCTTCTAGTCAGTGAGGTAGTAGTAATCCCGATATATGAGTCATGTTGACGTGCACAGCCGTCAAAGGGGCAATTAAATTCATATATTACGTGATTACGCTTTAACTCAGAGTTATCTCTAGGACTGCAGTTATTTTTCAGTATTAGGTGAGACGTCTTTTTATTGTTGTAATAAATTCGGACTTTAACTTTACTATTTGGGTTGGTTGGTGTGACATTTTTATTGATGATATGCTTAAGAATAGCTTCATCTACCTTGTATGCTGTTGACATATGATTTCTGTAATACAAGATGATGTCGTTATCTTGATTGTTGGTACTAGGAAGGTTATTGCTGTATATATATATATATATATATATATATATATATTCATAGTTTATAAATGCATAAGCTTATAAATGGTTTTATTCTTATCTGCATGAACGTTATCAATATGTCTCTATTAATAATTCTGTGTCTCAACAGTCTTCTATTGCATCAGGTGTTTCGCAAGGTTCTATTTTGGGTCCTCTATTATTTAATATTTTTATTAATGACTTTATTAACTCTTCTAGTGTTTTAAAATTTGTACTTTTTGCCGACAATACTACTTTACTTTTTTCGCATACTAATCTTGATTTATTGGTTTCTACTATTAATAATGAATTAATTCATGTCTATGATTGGGTTGTTTCTAATAACTTAAGAATTAACCTGGACAAAACTTTATTTATTTTTTTTGGTCCTAAAACTCGTACAGACATTTATTATCCTATCATAGTACTAAATAATATATCAATTAAAAGAGTATATTCTGTAAAATTTTTGGGTGTTGTTATCTCTAGTAATTTGAATTGGTTTGATCATATAAGGTGGATATCTAGCAAACTATCCAAAAATCTGGGTGTAATTTATCGTTTGAGATCTAGGTTTCCTATCTTTATTTTAATGTCTTTATATAATTCTCTCATTTTGCCTTACTTAACTTGTTGCATTCCTGTCTGGGGTTGTAGTTCGAAGTCCAATCTTCATATGTTAACTCTTAATCAAAATTTTTTCTTGCGTATTTTGTTTAAATTAAATAGAATTGATCACATTAGCCATTATTATAATATGGCAAATATTTTAAATGTAAGTCAATTACACACTGCTTATTCTTTAATTTTCTTTTTTAAATTATATAAACTTAATTTTTGTCCGTTACTTCATAAGCAAATTATCATATTTAAAAACCATAATACTCGATCCCTGAGATATAATTCTGATTTTTATTTTTCTAAACCCAGGTCAAATTTTTATATAAATTCAGTACTTTCTTTATCAATGCATCTTTGGGATTTAATGCCAATATATGCTAAGAATTCATTGACTCTATGTTCTTATAAAACTATAATTAACAAATTAGTTCGTTCAAATTACTTTTCTTGATTAATTTTTAATATAGCAACTCGACCGTTTAGTTTCATTGTCTTAATTTTCATATTACTCAAAAATGTTTTATTATTATTATTAGTGTATAGTTAAAAGAATTCCTTTCTCATCATCTATTATTTTTATATTTTGTTTATAATAGAATTAGTTTCATGTTTATGTTTATTACTATCCATAATCCTTTTCTAGAGTGTATAGGTGGCCCTACAAGTTGATACTTCGGGTCTCATTGCGAAAAACTGTTGTTATTTTGCTGAATAAAGCTATTTTTGAATTGAATTGTTAATCTTTTATAATATAAGATATTAAAGTATGAACAAATAACCGTTAAATTGAACGTGGGATTCGTTTGATAATCAAGTTTTGTATTTGGCGATAGTGTTATGATACCATTTTGAGAGTTCAATATTTCGAAGAAATCTTTTCCTCCAGTTACGATGCGGTAGGAAACTCTTCCACCATCAGTGTTCGGTGGATCCAAATCTGTCGCCTTCACTTCAATTACTCGTTCTCCTGTTGTATAGTTCAATGATTTAATCGTTTAATTCACAGACTGAACAGAGTACTTCTATTTTAATTTTATCACTTGCTGCTCATACATGTGACATATCTCAAAATATTGATCACTGTTTAATGTTAGCGGAATAAAATTCATTTTATTTATTGCTTGAAAAATATAATTTAATTTTATCGATTAAGTAAATGGTATAATTATTTCCAATTCATACGCATATTTTTATTCAACGGTATATAATGTTTTGCAATTTTTTCCACTGCTTCATCATAATGCCTTACATTAAGTTCTTACTTTTATCTACGTAGAATAAATTTTTTTTAATTTTTTCTTGATGATCTTACTCTTCCCTTTCTTGTTACTTCTTTAGTTCTATCTAAGATTGATTATTTTTATTCGCTCTGCTATGGTCTTCCTTATTTTACACTCTATCCTTTAAGTAAAGCTTTTAACTCTGCTGCTCGTCTAGTTGTTCATGCCCCTATTTTTCTCATATATCTCCATATCTTGTTTTCTTGCACTGGCTACCTATAAATGTAGTATAATTTTTTAAATTTACAAATTAATGTATAAGTCTCAATCTAAATTATTTTTTTGGTACTTATCAGATATATTAATTGAACTTAAACGCTCAGGTTCACAATCGTCTTCTTGTTCTCACTACTCTTTAACCCGTGTTAAACACTCTTTGGCTAAATCTGCGTTTGCTTTTTCTGACTTTTTTATCTAGAAATTTCTACTTCCTTTTCTAACTCTATCTTTATCACTTGCAAAGTTCAGAGCAGATTTCAAGATCTATTTGCAAAATTCACTGAGGAGCGCTGTAAAACATCGCGGAAATAGCACTTTGCAAACTAACTGGTTGATTAATTTATTGATTAAACGCCGCAATAATTTAAACTCAATCATGAAGATTTTATGCTTAATTTCAGATATTTCTACAATTACGGAAGATCCAGGAATATAGGGAAATATCTTCACTTAAAGCGTATGTGCGCTTACAGATTTCGAGGGTTGAAGTTATGATAATCTCTTACCTGGCGGTAAAGTTTCCACAACTGAAACTTCGTAAAATTTTTGAACAAAAACTGGTGGATATCTGTTAACAGGCTATAATTTAAAAAATTCTATGAGTTAAATTTTGTATTTTAAAGATCAGAACTAAAAAATTTCAAAAAACCTGAGTTAAATAAATAATATAAATCAATAAAAAAGTCATTAAATTAAAATATTTATAAGATTTATTTAAAAAAAATTCAAATCTGTGTTCTTACATTGACTTTTATCGTAACATTGACTACTGTCAAATGAGAACTGTCTCCATCCGAAGCCCCAACGACTAAATAAAAGCTAAATTAAAAAATTTTTTTTAATAAATATAATTTCTTCGTTCTTTTTAAAATAAAGAAAACAATTAAACAAATAACCTTCCGTTAGCAGGCGCGTTAGCGTAAGTAATTGGTTTTGAGGCAGTAAGAACCCCAGTGTTTGGATTTATTAACCAAGAATTTAAATAATTGTTTGACACAATGGAATACGTAATTTTGTCGCCATCTGCATCAGTTGCCTTCAATTAAAATAAAAATGAATTCTACTATCTTTTCATCCTTAAACGCATTGAACATTTTAAAATTACATTAATGCTGGGTGGGCTCAGGATAAGTGTAGTGTTATTATCATCGATGTTTCCAAAGTATGCAGTACCCGCAAATTTAGGTGGATTGTCGTTGACATTTTGAACATTGACAACAACTGTAGTGGTGCCGGTCAAACCTTCGCCTTTGAGATCGATCGCCCAAACAATCAGTCTTATGTTTCTCATATCAGGTTGTTCATAATCTAAACATGGTGAAAACCCAGGTCGGCGACAGTTTCTAACTATTATCATCCCGTTGTCGACCATTTGAAATCTATAAATAGAAACATTTTAACAAATTACTTTAAAATTGAAACATGAATAAACAAATAAATTCACTTACACACACCACGCACACACACACACACACCACACACACGCACACACATAATATATATATATATATATATATATATATGTCATTAAAATATAATATATATATATATATATATATATGTCATAAAAATATAATATATATATATATATATATATATATATATAATGTTGTCGGATGATATTGAGCCATCAACCAATTATATGGGGATAGCAATGAACACTTATATTAACAATGACAAGTTTTTTTTATAGAAAATAAATATTTGTATGAAGTCTTACAGATCTTGGGCGCCTGTAGAAAATCTGTAAATTATGCTTTCATTCCCAAACATTCCAACATCTCTGTCCCAGGCCTAAAGAATTACAGTAAATATTTACCATAAATAAAATAAAATTTATTAAAAAATATATACAAAAATTGATTTAAATAAGATAATAACTGTTAAAAAAACGAAGCAAAACACTGCAACATTAGCGCATATCAATAAAGTTTTTAAAAATACCCACCTCAACCTGTACAACTTTTGTACCACCTGTCGCATTTTCTTGGATTGTTGAAAAATAGGGGTTCATAGTAAATTGTGGTGCGAATCGGTTCACTTGTTGTAAACTAACATTTACATTAGCTTGAGAATATTTTTTTTCCACTGATGATCTTTCTCTAGCAATGATCTTAAAATAAATTCTACACGTGAACAGTTTGAAAATTTCATTTTTTTTATTAAACTAACTAACTTACATTAAATGTGTACCACCTTGGACCCTCGTTAAAATTAAATTTTTCACTTGTTATGATGTTTATTCTTGCCTCTACTTGTCGGGAACCAAAACTTGGCGTGATTTGAAATATATCGCCATAGTTATCTAACGTCAAATCAAAAGTGTTACTTGACGGCGTCTGGTAAGGAAATAAGTTTTAATCAGATTATAAACAAACTATTATTTGATATTTCATTTACTCTGTCGCCGTCTGTCACTGTGACAAAAAGATTTTCCACAAAAGTATTTGGTGGTGCAGTCTCTTTGATTATTCCTTTGTAAACTGGAAGATCAAATGTTGGCGTATTTGCGTTATTGTCTCTAAAATAAATTGTTGAGTTGATCACAGCTGAATTGCTGACATCTCCCCATTGAGGACTTCCATTAATTACGTAGGCCGCCTGCAATAAAAAGCACATATGTTAATGCAATAACCTCAGTCCAAAATTTATAGTCACCTCAATTTGTAACAACGCTGCACCGTTCGTGAAAATTTGGTTACTTGATACCAGAGGAAGTGTGTTTGTTAGTTTTCCAAGAGTAGAATCAATGGTAAAATAATTTGAAAATATCCCTGTTTATTAAAAAAAAAATTAAGTGGATTTTGTAAAATCAAAAAGTTGTTCAAACCGTTTATAATTCTGTAACTAATGGTAAGGTTTTGTGTCAATGTATCGCTTGATTGGGCCTTGTATTTTATGATCGAATCGTTATTGGCCTGCATCATAAAGTTATCATACAACAAATTTTCAGTTTAAAAAAAATTTCAACATACCGTTGGCCTTTCTGCAATTTCAACAGTTGTCGGTTCAAGAAATTTGGGTGGTCTGTTGCGTGTTTGAAGGATATTTATGGTCAAAATTTTGGAAGAAGACATCCCATTCTAAAATCGTTGGTTTACTTATTTACATCAAAATATAATGTAATAATAATTAATATAATTACAAAGGCTGTTAGGTATAAGTAATATGATGGAGTTGCCACGGCATCCAAAGTTTTTTGCAAAATTATTTCCCCGTACCATCTTTGAGAGCTTGCTGACAGTCCATTGAATTGAAAAACATTGCAGGCTTCAACCTTTTATTAAAATATTTGCATTAAGAAAACAGCTCATAGTAAAATTATAAAACAATGGACGCACTGAGCTGTTGAGAGGTATGCATGATACGCTCATAGGGTAAGAGCCAGCCGTTGAACTGCTAATTGTTATAACTAGCAGTTGTTGACCCAAAGAAGAGTTCTGAAAAAATAACTTGAATTTTTTTATTTACCCATTTAAAAAAATGTGACATTACCTCATTCACGGATATTGAATTGGGAAAATTTTCGAAAACTGGTTCTAAACGTTGTTGAAAAAAAATTAATGTTAGTAATTAATGACTAGCAAAGTCCTGAAATTAAAAATAATAACCTGACTGTTCTAACGAGACTTTTATCACTGTAAAATAATAAAGTAATTAAACAACATCATATATGTTCAATTTGAAACAATCAAATCAAAAAACAAAAAATATTCGACAATTTTATAATCGAACTACGTGAAATGTCAAAATTTGTAAGATTATTTTTCTAACCTTTATCTTAAAACAATTTTAATTGTTTTAAAATTATTTATTGCTGTTTTGCATAAATTAAAAATAAATTATGGAACATTCATTAATGAAAAACTAATGACACCGAACACTTTTCTTTTCATTACATATTTCTTAAAAATGCATTCACCGATTAACTTTTCATCTCAAATGACGCCAAATGGGGTCAACGTTTATTTTGGCGTTTTGTTATTATTATATAATCTCATTGTTCCACATTTAAAATTATTTGAAATTTTGAAATTTTTTGCTGAGGAATTTGAAATATTAAAATATGTGGAATAATAAAAACAATTTACAACAAATATAACTGATTGCAACAGAAAACTGATAGGAAAACTGCTACAGATATATAAAAAATATTTTGGTTTCACGTAAGTTTTTTAATCATAACGCCAGCTTGTAAAATGAAATATTTTGTTTAAATACAAAATAGTGTTTTCTAGGTTTAACATTTTTTTTTATCATGGCCATATTTAATGATCAACTTATTTGCAAATATAATCATTTTGATTGCAAATTGTGTAAGTTTTACTTTTGTTAAATAAAATTAAAAATTGTTTTTATAAAATAAAATAAGCTTATAGAATTATTCAGTTGAGAGTTATATTATTTATTATTTCTGTTATCTCTCACTCGAATTCAAATGTTTTATCGCTAAGGAAGTAATGTATTGAAAAGACTGCATTGCTGTTTAGTTTGCACAGCTGAGGAGGTCTGTCAGTTGTTGGGACAAATGCCATTGTAAAGAACTTAACCTTTAACATACCAAGCGGGGTCCCACTAGAACCCCAGATGGTAATTTTTGATGATCAAGCTTTAACTGTAATAGCTAATTTTTTCTTAATTTTTGTATGTGTCCCATATGATCATGATTTTAAATTAATTAATGCATAATTATAATTAAAAAGTTCTGTTTTAAACAAAATTCAAAAATTGAAAAACCGCTTGGGGTACAGAAAGGACCCCGCTTGGTATTCTATGTTATAAAATTCAATTATCGTAATTTTTGGATGATTCGGTATCCAATGAAAATCATAAAAAGCCAAACAGGAAACTGGAATAATTTCGATTTCAAAAAACAAAGACTGGAATAATTCTAAAAAAAATTTTAGGTATTTGTTCCTTATGAAGTTGGACAAAGAAGTAACAAAGCCCAACATTTTACGAGGAGCAAGCAATCCAATTGGCATTCGTGTTTCAATTGCTCGAGCAATTGAGGCAGTCGGGGGTAACTGTTGCGCGTATCAACTGGAATAATTTCGATTTCAAAAAACAAAGACTGGAATAATTCTAAAAAAAATTTTAGGTATTTGTTCCTTATGAAGTTGGACAAAGAAGTAACAAAGCCCAACATTTTACGAGGAGCAAGCAATCCAATTGGCATTCGTGTTTCAATTGCTCGAGCAATTGAGGCAGTCGGGGGTAACTGTTGCGCGTATCAACGCAAGCCAAAGCATACCATCAACATCAGGAATTCAGAAAAGCCGCAGGAGAGGAAGATGTTATTGTTCTAGAAGTAGTGATAGAAAAGTGAACACAGTCTGTAATAAAAGCCAGCAATTTGTCTGTGAGGCACATAGGAAAAGCATCACAACAATCAAATGTGTAAAGAACTATAGCACATGATCTGCATATATCTTACTAATGGTATTACAAAACACTATAAATTTTGTTTACAGACATATATTTTTTTGCTTTCAAGAAGTTTTGAGTGTCATAATTTTTTTTGCATTAATAATTGTATAACGATAATTATGATAACGATTTTACATAAAAATTTTGATTTTTGCATTGAAAATGAAACAAAATCTATGATAATACCAGACTTTACAATTTATTTAGACAAAAACAGTGGGGTCCTTATAAAACCCCTGCTTGGTAAACTACGTTGACTTACGACCTTGGTATGTTAAGGGTTAAAAAAATTATTATCAATAACCAACACCAATCAAGTTTACTAAAAGTTTCTAAAACCATTTTACATATAAAAAATTTAACACGTAACAACAACAACAACAACAACACACATGTTGTTCGAGCTAAAAATAAAGTTGTCAGTTGAATATTTAACAAAAATAATTTTTTATGCACTTTTAAAAAGGCGGAGCTGCTTATGTAATATTGTCCGTCTTTTACTCAGAAGTAAACTTTTTCGCCATATACACTTTACACTCAACATTCACACTTTACACTTTACATTCAACCACACGTTGCATGTGAAGAGAAATGCGTTTATACTTGCAAACGTCATATAAGTAGAATTATGGTAATGTTTTAAATTGGGGTTTGGAGTTTTTAAACATTGTACGCATATCTTAAATACAAGTTAGATGTACGTATGAGCTTCTTTTTAAAACATGCCAAGAAACTAATTTGCACTTTTTTAATTAAATTTTATTGTTTTAAAATTGTTGGAAAGTTTCCGATGGTTTTCAAATTTATTTTTTATTGGTTTAGTTAGTTTAACAAAATGTAATTTGATTTTAATCTGTTTCAAATAAGTTCGGAAACTGTAATCATTGAAAATTGAGACTGAATGACAAACTGGAATATTTTATGATAATGAAAAAACTACTACTAAAATGGTTTTGCAGTCATTTTGCATAAATTTGAACTAGGAAAAAATAAAGCACGAAAAACTTTTTTAAACATTGTATGTGACCATAAGTTGTCCAAAATAAACCCGTGATCACAAGTGAACATTCTATAAAATAGGATTTTAAATTTAGGTTATTCAAGAGTAAATAGCCTAACAAAAAATATTTTCATGTGCTCGATCTAATGTTGGAAAAAAGTTGGTTGTATTGTCATCTAAATTGTTGAAAGGTGTTGTTTTTACTTGAAGATGTATTCTTTCAATCAACGATGCCACATCGGTACCTACTGCTTCGTACTGTCCTGCTGGTAAAGTCGTTATCATTCTAAAAGACTTCTAACAACAAGAAATCTCAGCTAAAATTATGCAAATACCCGTGTCCTTATCGTTGATACTAATGTCAGTGTCCTTATTGCTCAAATAAAATAAATTGCATTGCCATGGACGGGTTCGAAAAATTTGTAATAAAAAAGTAAAGTTTTGCCAACTCCGAGGTTCTATTCGTCTTTTACAACTTTACTTTAGTATTCTTACAGGTATCAACAACAAAATCAGAGCGCACGTAAATACGCGTGAATTCATGAATGATATACATCGCATGTGATGGACGGAGATCCTTTTGCTCTCGAACCATATCACCCAACCGTTTCGGCACTTGTTTTTGTACGACCTTATATCTAAAATATATAATGGCTAAAAAGGATCCCATTTATAAAGCATTTGTGATGTCATTGCTGCTTATGCTTCCAATGGTTGGAGAAACATTTAAATATACTTTAAAACTGAATTAGTTAATTAAAATAGCCAAACATTTTAAATTCTACTTGATTTATTTATTCAAGAGGTTTCATTTATCTGTCATTAAAATTTTGAACTAAAAAAGTTGTTTTTATAAATATCACCTTTTAACTGTTAGTTATTATAAGTTATTTAATTTTTTATGAATATAAATAAAATGTTAAAAAAATCAACAAATAACATACCTAATAAAAAGTTTACCAAAGTTAATAATTTGATGTTTAACAACATCTTCTCTTGAGTAACAAACTTTTTTAAAAGTTCTGAAAACGAACGTTTGAGCTATGATGTTAGTTTAGCAATTAAAACAATACAATAATATTTAGTTTAAGTTCACATCTGCATTTAGCAATAACATCTTGACAAAAAATTAAATTGTATATTATATATATATGAATATATACATATATATTATTTATCAAAATTGATTTCTTAATTTGTAACCTCTGTTTGAATTTTATCCAAAGATTAGCATTTCAAAATAATTTAATTTATAAATTAATTATTTTGTTTATAATAAATGCAAACTGTTATAATAGTAACAAAACGCAATTTGCAAATGTTATTCTATCGTTGATTTCAACACCTACAGTCAGAAATACAAAATTTAAAAGAATTTGATTAACGTAAGCTATTCAATTCATTCATTCAAAGCTGATAAAATAATTTGACATTATATTGAGATAGAAGGATTATTAAACAATTTTACGCTCCAACGATCAAGAATGCGTGACGATCGTAAAGCGTTTACCTGAATTGCACAGGTAAATACATGCAAAGAAGTTTTAGTCTGTAGAAACATGTTTTGAAAACATTTTCTAACGATCAAAAAAAATTATTTTTATGAATAGTTCTGTTAGTAAAATGAATTACCAAATGTATTACTTAAACTGATTGATATGATGCATATCGTCTTTTTTAACATAAAAATATAAAAAGCATTGTTTGTAAATTATTATCGATCAACCTTATAAAATTGCACTCTGTCGAATAATATTTGAATCTTGTCTAAATAAGCATGCAGTCGAGTCATGAACACGCCTACCTCGCGTACCTTCCAATAATTTTCAAACGGGACAAGTATCATTTATTAATAAAACATTTGAAAAATAATCCAAGCTTGATTTTTTATGAAAACTTTTTTATTCATTATTGTAAAATTGCAAAGGGGTGTTAGCACTGTTTTTTGGAACTACCACCAGGTATTTGTGAGACGTGCACCAACTAACAGAAAAAAACAACAGGATTAGGGTTAAACTCAAAAGTATTAAATTCCTTTTAAGATCGCAAATTAACTAGCGGCTGGCAAGGGTTGTATATCAATGATGGATTCAATTAGCTGAATGGAAGTATTAAAAAAAGCATTTACATAATATGCTAATTACCCCTTAACAGCACACACGTTAATTCTCCATACAACTCTCAAATATGATTTTAATAACGTAAAGGCTTATATATTTTATTCTGTATATATGACAGCTAGTATTTGTCTTTAAATTAAAATAAATGTTTGTAAGCGTCATTTAAAAAGATTTAAGACAAAATATGCTCTTCGGCTTTAAAACGTAGCCATCTGATATATGAATTTACATGTTCCTTGACTGTTGTGCACGTCAGAATGTTTCAAATATCGGAGTAACAACAACCTTTCTAACTAGACGTCTGACTATGCAAAAAAGAAGACTCTATAAAACACACTTAGAACACAGAAATAAAATTTAAATTACAAGAGAAATCCTTGAAAACATCACCAAAATAATATAGTACTGTAATTCCAGCCATTCCCATCTGAAATTAGCCAAAGCCATTATCATCGACATAAAACAACCCCTGATAAACAAACAACAAAAGGTTTCAACAATACTCCCAACAAGGAGGACACTAATAAAATATAATAACAACACCAATGGTACCGATGAAAACGGTGAATAAAGCAACAAAGACCGAAGTGCATCGACCAAAGAGCAAGTAAATGATACGAAAGCAATAAAACAACACCAAAGCAATTATCCAGAACAAAGTTATAAAAAATTACAAAAATTCCCTATATAAACTGCAACAAATACTGGGTTATACAAATTATTATCTATACAAACTGCAACTAGTGCTGAATATGATTGAAAAATCGAAATAAATCTTTTACACACTTTGAAACGACAAATCATATATTTATTTATTTATATATATATATATATATATATATATATATATATATATATAATATATATATTACAAATTTGATTAAATGATTATATATATATATATATATATATATATATCTTTTACAATATTCTATAAATTCTACATTCGGTTGAAATCTCACTTGGACTCAACAAATCTCACTTGGACTCAACACACTCAATCACAATTAGCCGTGAAATCCTCGACAGCAACACCAAAGTAATATACCAGAACAGCAACTACACGCATCTTAAAATTGCAGAAGCAGTCCTAATCGACATCAATAAACCAAAAATAAATAAACAACAAAAAATGACAACCTCACTTCCAACCCGGCGCTTAACCAACAACGAAAACAAAGAAGTAATAAAAACTAGCATCGTAAATAGTGACAAAGAAGAATATGATGCTATCGATGAAGAAAAGGAGACCAAAGAAGATGACCAGCCAATTAAGAAACCTGACACCTAATTCGCATCAAAGGTCAATTTTACAACACCAAAGTTAATTTTTACAACGTCAAAGTTAATCTTGACAAAGTCAATATTTTCCTATATATACAGCAAGGAGCACTGACGATGATTCATTCGGAATCGAAATATGGCCGTATTTGCAGCATGAATTCGAAAAATAAGTTTATTTTGAATTTTAATAAACTAAACGTTCACCAAAGAACTTTAGTGAGAAAAATCGAAAAAACGAACTACAAACATATTAACGCCAAACATTCGGTAGAATTTATAGAATATTGTAATATATATATATATATGTATATATATATGTATATATATATATATATATATATATATGAAAGTTTACAGAGTAAACAAACGCCGAACATGCTGCGATATATATGTATAAACATATATATGTTTCAAACACATATAAATATAGGAAGTAATGAAATAAAACATTCAAGCAAAATTAAAACAACGGAAATGTTTTTAATCTTAAATCATTTCGTTCAAAAAAATCATTGCATATTTGTTAAATGTCAATTGACTCAGTTAAGATTTGGTAGCAGTATAAGGTTTAGCCTCTGCTGTCCCATTGTGGATCGCAGATACGTTTTTAGACATCTTAAGGCTGAGAAACTTCACTCTGCTGTGCAAGTTGTTACAAGTAATGTCAAAAAAACATTAAAACATTGAAAATTTTCAAAAAAAAGTCTGCCTAGATTTGCATTTCATTAGATCAATAACATCTTGTATACTTTGGATTTCCTTTTTTGAATTACTACAATAACATTTATTAAAGTTGTTAAACGAATGGAGTTTGGCGATGATGAGGGTGAAAAAGTTGAGGTTATATACACTGGTTCTTTAAAAGTATTTGTCCAGAGAGTGATAGAATGATTGTGCAGTCTTGTTTGGATGGCCTGTATAACTGGTGTAATAAATGACCATTGAAAGTAGTTTCGAAGTTGTACATACTTCTGACCGCAGATTCAAAACTATTACTTAATGCTTGTAGTCTGATTGGTGGTTTAAAACAGTTTGCTCAGACTTTCTGAATGAGCCAGTGTTTTGTGCAGGTTATCGTTGGATTTTTCAATTAGAGGTTTCAGGTCAGGTCAGACTTCTCCACTGTTTTTGCCAAATTTTTTGTTGGAGATCTCTATGATTTTTTCTAAGATTGCTAAGTTGTTTAAGTTATATATATATATATATATATATATATATATATATATATATATATATATATATATATATATTTATATTTAGATAGCGTTTATTAATTTCTTGAAAAGACATTCAACAACACGTAACAGTCAGTCAGTCAGTCAGTCAGTCAGTCAGTCAGTCAGTCAGTCAGTCAGTCAGTCAGTCAGTCAGTCAGTCAGTCAGTCAGTCAGTCAGTCAGTCAGTCAGTCAGTCAGTCAGTCAGTCAGTCAGTCAGTCAGTCAGTCAGTCAGTCAGTCAGTCAGTCAGTCAGTCAGTCAGTCAGTCAGTCAGTCAGTCAGTCAGTCAGTCAGTCAGTCAGTCA
>NW_008704902.1:7494605-7531598 GCF_000326865.2 Helobdella robusta | reverse complement strand
GGCCAGAAAAAGCAAAAGCAGATTTGGCAAAAGAGTGTTTAACACGAGTTAAGAAGAAGCGAGAAAAGAAGACAATCGTAAACCGGGGCGTTTAGGTTCAATTAATATATCTGATAAATACTTAGGAAAAAAGATTGAAATTAGATTGAAACTTATATATAAACGTGCAAATTTTAAAAATTATTTTATAGGTGGCCAGTGCAAGAGAATAAGATTTGGAGATATATGACAAAAGAAAGGGGCACGAGCGACTAGACGAGCAGCAGAGTTAAAAGCTTTACTTAAAGGATAGAATATAGAATCAGGAAGACCATAGTAGACCGAGTTACAATAATTAATCTTAGATACGACTAACGAAGTAACAAAAAGGAGAAGAGTAGGATTATCAAGAAAAGGCAGAAATTTTTTTATTTTACGAAAGTAAGAGCTTCTAGCGACGCTATTAATCTGAGAAGAAAGAGACATAGTAGAATCAAAGATAAAACCTAGACTATGAAACTTGTGAGAAACATCAAGAGTTTTAGAATCAGGCAAGATAATAGGAAGAATAGTAATAGAGTGCTTAGATTTATTAAAACAAATTAATTCAAACTTAAAAGAAATAAGTTTAAGACACAGGGAGTCAGACCAAACGATAATTGAAGAAAGATATAGAGATAGATTATGAAAAACACTATTGAGATTAGATGGAGGAAAAAAAGTATAAATGTAAAAATCATCAGCATATAGTTGACTAGAGAAAGAAAAATTATTAATAATACGATGCAGTTCAAAGGTATAGAGTATAAATAGAAGAGGGCCAAGGATAGAACTCTGAGGTACCCCGAAAGTAAGAGTAGAGGAGTTAAAAGTAGAATTATTGAAAACAACAGAAAAAAACGATTACAGAGATAAGAAAAAAACCAAGATAGACAAGAATCAATAATATTAAAAGAAAGATGTAGCAGCCTCAAGAGAATAGTATGGTCAACAGTATTAAAAGCCGAGGAAAAATCAAGAGCAAGAAGAAGAGTAAGATTACTATTGTCACTAGAGAGAAGGATATCATTGTGTATTTTGAGTAAAGAAGTTTCAGTACTGTGAGCAGGTCTGAAACAAGATTGAGATATAGGTAGCAAGGAGTTAGAGTTTAAATAAGATGACAATTGATTAAAAACTACTTTTTCTATTATTTTAGAGATGAAAGGAATATTAGTAACAGGTCTATAATTAGATAAAGAGGTAGGATCTAAGGATGAGTTTTTAAGAATAGGAATAACAATAGAATTCTTATAAGAAGTAGGAAAATTGGAGGTGGAAAGAGATAAATTAAAATAACTCTGAAGATAACTAACGTTTATAACTAACTCTATTGACAATTTTTAGCAATACTGTTTTGATAAATTTTATAAAATCATCAACTCAACTTACAACACGTACTACCCAACATCAAACATCACGATCATCAGACCCTCCCTCAATTCATCAGCCCATTCATCAAATATCTACTTCGCCAAAAAATAAATTCATGAGATCAGGATCCATCCTCAAAGCCACAGCGATCACCAAATACATCATTAAACTAATCATCAAATTTAAGCCAAAAACTTTCACTAACATTAAGCGTGGAAGCAAAGCCATGTGGGACCAAGTCAACAAGTTAGAGGCTCTTACAAATCATTCAACCCGTCAACCTCACAGCAAATTGATGCCAACCCATTCAACTCCCACTTTGCTTCCATGTCAACCGACCCGCCCTACAAAACTCCAACAACAAATGCAACAACAACAATCAATAATCGTCAACATCAACAACTTATACCATACTCCGTCCTGCACATGCTAACGAAGGCCTGTCCATCCGATTCATCTAGATAAAGTCGTTTTCAAGCAAATCATCACAATTGGTCCTAAAGACGATTCTACTTTGAAGCGCAATCATATAATATATAAATTTAAATGCCCTTTTGACGACTGTGCGCGTTAACAACATTTGTATATTGGTGTTACGACCACTTCACTATCAAGCCGTCTCACAATGCATACACAAAGAGGAGCCATTAAACCTCACTTGCAATCAGCACATGCAACTCCAATAACCCGCCAAATTCTTGACAACAACACAAAAATATTTGATCAAAAACCAACACAATACATCAAAAAATTGCAGAAGCCGTCCTAATAGATATCAACAAATCCAAAATAAACATCTAACAAAGAATGATAACATCACAACCAACTCGACGCATGATGACAACAACAAGGATGAAGAATACGACACCAACTATTAACTTCACAAACGAACTTTGTTAAAGAACTTTGTTCTGTTTAATGAACTTTGTTCTGTTTAAAGAAACTATATAAACCAACCTGCACTGAAGATGATTTATGAAAAAAATCGAAATAAGGCCTTATCTGCAAGATGAATTTTGTTAGTTTCAGTTTCATTAAATTTTCATAATAAACATGGATAATTCTATTTTCAATAAATTGAACGATTTCCAGAAAATTCTAATAAGAAAAATTGAAAAAAACAAACTTTGAATTTATTAATGCCAACAATTTGGCAGAATTCATACAATACTGTATATATATATATATATATATATATATATATATATATATATATATATTATTGGTAAACCATTACCCGCCTTAGGCCAGACGTACGTTCCGTCTTTCACGAGACTCGTCAGTAGCCTGCTAAATAAGGTTTAAGATAACACAACTCAATTATTGTAACCAAGAAACTCAAATTGAGGTGTCGCGACCAAAAGGTAAGAACAACATCGCGTTGTTATAAGGTTTAAGAATCCATTCAGTCGCAAGAAGTATCATTGGTAAACCATTACCCGCCTTAGGCCAGAGGTACGTTTCGTCTCTCACGAGACTCGTCAGTAGCCTGCTAAATAAGGTTTAAGATAACACAACTCAATTATTGTAACCAAGAAACTCAAATTGAAGTGTCGCGACCAAAAGGTAAGAACAACATCGCGTTGTTATAAGGTTTAAGAACCCATTCAGTCGCAAGATATATATATATATAATAAATCAACTTACATTCGAATTTTTAAATTTGTTTTAGTAAATTTTTATCATCAAAATTGAGTCTGTTAAAAATTGAAACAAAATTTTAAATTGTTGATAAAAATTTACTATGACAAAATGAAAAATTCGAATTTAAGTTGATAAACACTTATAAATCGGTGGAATTTATTACATATTGTCAAGAATTTATACGAATTTTATTAAGATTACGAAATACAATAAAATCATTTAATCAAATTTGATATATGATATATATATATATATATATATATATCATATATCAAATTTGATTAAATGATTTTATTGTATTGTATATATATATATATATATATATATCATATATCAAATTTGATTAAATGATTTTATTGTATTTCGTAATCTTTTCTAGTGTTACTCTAGTTCTTCCAGTAGTCTCCCCCACAACTCAACCTGCGCCTCAAAGCCGCAGGGGATGGCAACAGCTAAATGCATGGGTTTCCAGGAGCCAAGCGAAATGACGTGAGTATATGGCCATATATATATACTATAGATTAGTAGTGTAATATTATTATACTAAAAAAATAAACATCTTGTTAAAAAATGAAAATTTGAGAATTTTAGTTAATCTGCCAAAACCAATATGTGCGAATTGATTTTATTCAGCTAAAAATCCTTAGATTATTTTTTCTGTTGACCAGTGTTATTCTATGCATATATCACATTCCTGTGTTTAATTATACTCACGTTCTTATTCACATTTTAAAATCTTTGCTAATGAGTCTTTGTCTATGAATTTTGAAAGTTGTGTTTTTGGAGTTTCAGGAAGTAAAAAGCAATAATCGAAAAATATTTCTTTTTAGAAGTGAAGTGTCTAAAGCATTATTTAATTCTAGAAGAAAACTGTTTTTTACGCATTAAAAAAGTGTCTAAAGCATTATTTAATTCTAGAAGAAAAGTGTTTTTTATGCATTAAATAAAATTAAAAAGCATCATTTAAATTAGGTCGATATGAACTTAACTTCTATTCCTGGCAATGAAAAATGTGCTGATTGTTGTGAGCCAGGTTAGTTAAAAAAATTGATAAGTTTGTTTTTATTCTTCAATTCATGACTATTATCTTATCAATGAGTGAGACTATGTTTTGTTTTGTGCTTTTTTCAAATTTTTTATTTTTAAATATTAAGTATTTCTGATATAATGATAAAATAATATTAATAATACAAAATATTCATCTTTCTTTACTTTTTACGTTATCATTTGGACATTAAAATTGATATTGGTTAATGGAAAAATAATGAGGGATGCCCTGATTTCTGATTTACTACATCATATTGTTGAAATGAAGGGTGCTATAATAATCCCCATAGTGATAATCAGTTAATAATATATAATAAAAATTAATCTTATTAGTTTATCTGAAATGATGGTTTTTTTATTTATAGACAATTAAATTAAGTATTAAGTGATTAAGATCAGAATCAGTTATTATTGTGATAAAATAATAATAATAATAATCACAATGTATTAAAAATTGAATTAATCCTTTTCAATTAAAAACTTATCTTTTTTTATTCCTCTGTCTCTACTTTTTTTTTTTCATATATATTTTTGTATATATATATATATATATATATATATATATATATAATCTTTTTAAACTTATCTTTCTTTTTCTCCTCGGTCTCTATTTTTTTTTTCATATATATTGTATATATATATATATATATATATATATATATATATATATATATATAAATGAATAAATATATCTCTCCTGCTATGCTGCTTTTAATAAAAATGGAGTCTGACCTGATGATTCTCAGCTATTTATTCAAAATTTCAAATCATTTAGATTGTGTATTGATACCTAATAATCAGATATAATTCATAGCCTTAATAGAGTATATTTAGGCAAGTGCATTCAACAACGCTATTAAGCATAAAATAAAGTAACTGTTTTTTTACTTTTTAATGAATATCTCTGTCACAATATGCATAAAATTGCTAAGTTTGTGGTTGTTGTATATGTTATATTTTATATTAAAGTCTATTTTTTTACATTAGCAAATTGTTGCGAAGCTCAATAAATAATATCTGATTAACTTCATTATGCCAATTTTATGTGATTTTAATTAGCTGTTCCCATTTTTAAGTTAAAAAACAAAGTTAATTCATTTAATCTGTAAAATCACAATTTTTTGAATTGTTAAGATTTTAATTTACTTTTTCTAATTTTCTGCTTTATAAATAAAATTTTGGTTCAAATCTTTTCTTTTCGTCATTTTGAAGATTCATAAAGCATTCTTTTTTAACTTAGCTGCTAGTTGTATACACTTAATTACAAAGGCTGTGCATACATCTGAATCACCACAACCTATTAATATATACCTTTATATATGTAAATGTAGACACCATATTATATGCATGAGCTTTTTAACTAGCTTTTTCAAATGGATAATCATCACTGCTTAAAAATACACTGGCTTACAACAAATCAGGTAATGTAATTATTTTTTTCTGGTTATAACCAAATTTAAAAAAGAAACACTAAAAAACAGTCTCATCAGTTTTGCATTGTAACTAGTTTTAACAATATTAATATAAACGAAACTTTGAGTACTTCCTCTGCGTTCTTAAAGTTGGAAATTCAGATATTTTCTAGCTGCTGTAGTTATTTGTAAAGTTTTATGAGAAGAATAATTGTTCTGCTAATATTGTTTATATGCTTGGACCTGGTTATGACATTAAACTGACCCTCACTGCCTTGTGAGTGATGTTGGATCATCAAAGTCTAGGCCCACCGCTTATAACTGGTTGCGTAAGGAAGGGCGTCCTGTGTAAAAATTAGCCTTTAAAAATATTTATGATGACAGAAGTGACAATGGCTCTCAGTATCCTGCAGAAGAGGGTGCGAAGAATCTCCGGAGACCCAGTCCATGGGTTTGCGGTGCAAGGCCCTGTGGATGGTCTGGCTACTGGCACCCCACTCTATAGGCACTATGGATGGATGGATTACTTGTAGACCAAGGGGCTGGAGGTTTGGTACCTGGAATGTAGGCACACTGACAGGAAGGAGTTTGGAAGTGGTGGAGGAGTTGCAGAGGAGAATGGTTGACGTGGCTGCTTTACAGGAGATCAGATGGAAGGGAGAGGGTACAAGGTTTGTGGGGGCTAAAGGTGGAAGGTATAAGCTGTGGTGGAAGGGGGATAATGGTACGGGAGGAGTTGGTGTGATGGTAAGAGAAGAGTTGGTGGAGAAGGTGTTGGAAGTGAGGCGGAAAAGCAATGGTGTAATTGTGGTGGTGATGGTGTTTGGAAAGATAATAGTGAGGGTCATATCAGGATATGCTCCGCAACAAAGTAAGAAGGAAAAGGAGAAGGATAGGTTTTATGATGATGTTTCTGACGAGATTGGGCAAGCGGGGTTGGATGAGTTTGTGGTGTTGGGTGATTTGAATGGTCATGTGGGGGCGGATACAGACGGATATGAAGGTGTACATGGGGAATGGGGATATGGTATACGGAATGAGGAAGGGCGTAGAGTGTTGGAGTTGGCGGATGCACATAGCATGGTGGTGGGGAATACCTGGTTTAATTACATATAGGTCAGGGGAGCATAGGTCAATGATAGATTATATATTGATAAGGGCGAGGCATAGAAAGTATGTAAGGAATGTGAAGGCGATACCTGGTATGTTGCAGCATAGTATGGTTGTGATGGATGTGGCATCAAAAGAAATGGGGAGGAGGAAGAAGGATAAGTTTGTGGCAAAGAGAAAGACATGGAAGTTACAGGATGCAGAGGTGAGGAAGGCATTTGAAGTGAAGGTGGCTGAAAGTTGTGAAGTGAAGGTGGCTGAAAGTTGGGGGAGTGGTAAGGATGGAGATGTTTGGGAGAGATATAGGGACTGTGTGTTGGCTACGGCAGATAAAGTATGTGGATGGACGAAAGGAAAGTGTAGGCATGGACGTGGTGGTGGGATGAAGATATAAGAAAGGTTTTGGAGGTCAAGAAGGAGAGGTTCAAGGTGTGGAGAAGGGACATGACGGGGGAAGCGGAGTCTGAGTATAGGAAGGCTAAGAAGGTTGCAAAACGAGCAGTGGCAACTGCAATGACGAAAGCATCAGATAGGTTAATGAAGGAAATGGAATTTGATGTGAGTTCGAGGAAAATGTTCAAAGTAGCAAAGCAGTCAATGAGGGATAGGAAAGATGTTATAGGGAATGGATATGTTTGGGATGGATCTGGCAAGTTGTGCATAGATGAGGAAGAAAAAGCTCAGGTGTGGAAAGCTCATATGGAAAAGTTGATGAATGAAGAGAATGAGTTGGATGGAGATGTGGAATCCGCGGTCACACACGGACCCATAGAAAAGGTGACGATGGAGGAAGTAGAGAAAGCAGTTAGAGAAATGAAACTAGGTAAGGCGACAGGGGTTTCGGAAGTGGCGGCGGAACACATGAAGGCGAGTGGGATGATAGGAATTGAAGTTATGATGAGAATTGCTAACAGTATAAGGGCAAAGGAGATGTGAGAGATTGTGGATCATATAGGGGTGTGAAATTGCTAGAGCATGAAATGAAGGTAGTGGAGAGGGTGCTTGAGAGGAGGTTGAGAAATATGGTGGCAGTTAATCAAATGCAGTGTGGGTTTATGCCCTGTAGGGGAACGGTGGATGCGTTGTTCATAGTGAGAATGTTGCAGGAGAATTATAGAAAGAAGAAACGAAGATTGTACATGTGTTTTGTGGA
Organism: Helobdella robusta; assembly: GCF_000326865.2. Lineage (NCBI taxonomy): Eukaryota > Metazoa > Annelida > Clitellata > Rhynchobdellida > Glossiphoniidae > Helobdella > Helobdella robusta. The sequence continues at coordinate 7,523,840 of NW_008704902.1, read as the reverse complement.
TCTAGAAAAGGCTTTTGGTCGAGTACCGAGGAAGGTCATTGAATGGGCGTTGAGGAAGAAAGGAGTGAATGAGAGACTTGTTAAAGCTGTATGAAGGTGCGAAAACAAAGGAGAGGGTCGGAAGGACGCCTTTAGTGTTAAGATAGGAGTGCATCAAGGATCAGTGTTATCACCGTTTTTGTTTGCAATTGTGATGGATGTTGTGTGTGGAAACATAATGGAGGAGTTGTTATTTGAGATTTTGTATGCAGATGATTTAGTCTTGATGGCTGATAGCATGGAAGAATTGCAGTTAAAATTTGACAGATGGAAAAGTGTTATTGAAAAGAAAGGGTTAAAAGTTAATATTGGTAAGACGAAGGTAATGGTGAGTGGGGAAGGTGGAAAACGAGTGATAAGTAAAGTAGACCCCTGTGGGGTATGTGACAGGAGAGTGAAGGCTAACTCGGTATTGTGTATAGGATGTCAGAAGTGGGTGCATAAGAGATGTAGTGGTGTGAGGGGGGCACTGAAAAAGGTGGAAGGCACGTTCAAATGTAAGATATGTGTTCATGGTGTGATTAATAGGACGGACGCTAGGACTGGGTTGAGAGGTAATATTGAAAGAGTGGAAAGTTTTGTTTATTTAGGGGTTAAACTGAACGTGGATGGAGGATGTTTGAGCGCTGTTACGGCTAGAGTTCGTGTGGGATGGATGAAATTTAGGGAACTTGGTGGGGTATTGTGTGGAAAGAAATGGTCAGTGAAGATGGAAGGGAGGGTATATAAAGCATGTGTGAGAGCAGCGATAGTATATGGTGGTGAAACTTGGGTGTTGATAGGAGAGGAGGAAAGTGTACTGCAGAGGGCTGAAAGAGCTATGGTGAGGATGATGTGTGGGGTTAAAAAATTGAAAAAGAATGAAACAACAAATGTTGTGATGATGGCGATGATGATGACGACTGTGGTACGGTGATGACAACACGGTCATTAATGACAGGGTGATAGTGATAACAACAAAATTACGAAACAATGATGCCGTGACGAACTCTTAAGACGATGACGTAATGGCGATGACGACGATGACGTAATAGTAGTACAAAGGATGAATAGGATGAGTAGTACAAAGCTGATGTCGATGATGGGACTGAATGAGGACATTGTGACATTGATAATGAGATCGAGATTGCGGTGGTATGGACATGTGTTGAGAAGGGATGAAAGGGTTGGGATTAGGCGAGCGTTGAAGTTCGAGGTTGAAGGAGTGATGGGAAGGGGTCGTCCGCGATTGGGATAGAGAGTGCAGCGTTAAACGTTAGAGTGGTCCTCACACAGAGTCATCTCCTGAACCACTATAATATATATGTTATGTTATGTTATGTTGTGTTGTGTTATGTTATGTTGTGTTTTGTTATGTTATGTGGTTCCGAACCAAAAATGTAAAAAAACTCTTAAAACTTAAAAAAATATCAAGAGTTCCAAAATTAATTAAATTAAATTATACCATACATACAAATACACTTACACACCCATACACACACACATTCAACGTGCACAGTAGTTCGCAAACACACACACACACGTTTTGTTGTAAGGCTTTATTTGCTGTAAATTTTATGTGCTCGGTTGTTATCTATCCTACAATAATTCGTGCTGAGGAAGTTTAAGTATCAATAATTTAATATTAATACTACATTTGTGGGATTGCAAATGAGGCCGTTCCACAACTTGTATGCGTTCAAGCTCCTAAATGTTTAAATGCTTGCTAGGGCTTTCCAGGAAAAAGTCTTATCATAAATTACTTTTTAAATACCTTTTAATTAATTGGAAATATTTTTCTTGTCTGAAGGTAATAAAGTTTGCATTATCCTTCTTAGAAAAACAGCAAAAATGTTTTTTATTAAAATTTGAAACACACCTCAAATTGAAATCTTCAATAACGTCTAAAATTATTAATAGTTAAATATATTTAGAGAACTGTTAGTCGGACTGTCAGAGTCGAAATCAAGTTAATAAAAAAGATGGCATGCTTTGTGCCTACGATATATTTTTCCTAAATTAATTTCCAATTAATTTTAAAAATTACCGACAATTTTGGCATTTGCTATAAAGTTATATTGTTAGGTTTTAGTAATCAAAATTATCGGTTATCGGTAAATCAAACCCTAGGCACAACACGGTTTTGATTTTAGGAAAGACGTTAAAAGTGAGTGAAGAGCATTGGGGCCTATTATCATATAACTCGTTGATGCAGCTTGGTTAGTTTATACGTTAGTTCAACTCACGCTGAAATATTGTATGATTTGTGAGTAATACAATAATTTATATTTTTTACACCCAGATCCTAAATATTCAGCTTACAACTTGGGAATATTAATCTGTGAAAATTGTGCTGCAATACACAAAACTCTTGGTCCTCACATAAGTAAAGTAAAATCGTTGAATCTTGAAAACTGGGATGATAATACATTGAATGTATTAACAGTTTATTACTTTTCATTTGATATTTTATAAACTTATAATTATTTAATTAGTTAATTACATGTATTTATATAATGTGTGCATAAATTGGGGTTGCCATCGTTATTACATTTAGAGATGCTTTGATTTACAGACAAATGCAAGTTAGCTAAAGATCAAAGTTTACTTATCTAATAGGTTTGATTGAACACAATGAATCAATAATATAATGTATATAGATGATTTCTACTCCGGGAAAAAAGTTATGGCATCTGGAAAATATGCAATTATGCTCATTTTTTCGCTTAAAAACATGTCATTAACTGAATTAGGATTTTTAGTGTAATAAAGAAACTACGAGCAAAATACAGCTAATTTTATTTGTTTAAAACACAAATCCAAAAAAGTAAATTAATATAAATTTAGTAATTTTATTTATCCTACAAATTCAACTTTTTCATACGATCAAGGCATAAAATATAGTCATCCTCGAGAATAAAATGTGTCATTATAGTTAATGACTTTATCCACAATGCCATCATTTTTCATCCTCATCACCAACATCACTCATAAGTAGAGTTTTGAACTGAATGGGCATTGCTTTTTCACGCTAAGTTTCATGGCATTGTTTGTATGCTGCAGCACACTCTAGGCTATGTTTACAGTTTATTACATGAGCACAATGCTTTACTACAGCTGCTGACAGTTTTTGACATGTGTGACCTTTACAAATAACAATTTTGAACATGTCATCTGGTACTGGACTGATGTCAGTTACTACAGGAATTTTCAACAAGTTTTCATCCATATTTTGTTGGATCTTCAGCTTTTGTTGAAGTTGTTTCTAGTTTTTTTGGTGCAGACCTTGTAAGTGTGCGCGATAGATATGAAACTTAGCTGCAGATGTCAGCGACGGATTCTAAGGGATGCAGGGAAGAGGAAAATATTAAAGATAAAGTAAACAGAAATTTAAAAAAAATTCATTTCAAGAATGTTGAAATCATCTCACCCCATCGAAATAGTAATGAACTATAATTACGGAAAAAGATCATCGGTTTTAGAGTTTTAAAATCATTCCCTCATTGCAAAATTTTGGATCTGTCACTAAATGTTGTGAATGTAAATGATTTTTGCCGATCATGTTTTTTTTTGACTTTTTCAAATCAGACACAATGAAATACCTCACAAACAAATGTTTAATTTCGTTGATACATAACTTTCATTTTGACAGAATAGACCACAGCAACACAGTCATGTATGGTACCAGTCTGTATCTTCAAAACTACGATCAGTTTATTTTAAACACTGCAGCACGGATAATTGCTTGTGTCACTGAAAATATAAATCTTTTTCAACATATGTCTGTATCGAGCTTTACTGGTTGCCAGTTTGCCATCGAATCGATGCTACTCCAGAATTTAACGGTTTTTATCATTTGATTCAGGATATGGTTCGGCAATGTCGATAGCAATTCTTTCGAGGGGCACACCAACATTATACATTTGCATTTTTCCTCGTAACCTCTTTTTGGGACCTTTCACTGCAGCGCACGTAATTACATTATTACATTTTTGACATCAACTTTCTACATTTTCTCTAGCGTTAACCCAGTAGAACCTCTCATGTATTCTGTCAGGCGTCTTATTAACTCCAAGATGTCTTGCTGATGGGCCACCATGCATTTTTTTAAGAGTTTCAGCAATTTTATTTCTAGGTATTACAATCTGCATTCGATCATCTGTCGATTCTCATTTTCGTTTAAGCAACCAATCTTCCAAATGCAAGGAAGTCCTACTGGGCCCAGTAGTTTTTTGAACGACGAACCAAACTTAGATATTGTAAGTCTTCGTCTGCAAACTGTGCGCTAGGCAGTTTTTTCGATGCCCATCCTGTATCTGCCGTTATCGTAATTTTCCGTACACCTTCTGTTTGTACTTTTTCTTCCAGTCGAATGCAGTATTTGCAACCTGGTAAACGAGGTCGACGAAAAAGAGCATCAACATTACTGTGGGAGGTTCTTTTACGATGCATTATTTCAAAATTGTACATTTACAATCGTTCCAACCATCGTGCCACGTGTCCTTCTGAATCTTTGAAATTGAGCAACAACTTTAACGCTGCATGATCTGTTCAAAGATAAAATTTTTTTCCGTAGAGGCACTTGTGGAAATGTTTTGTTGTCATGACTATCGCTTGCAACTCTTTTCTGATTTCGCAGTTAAGGATTTGTAAGTCTTTTGCTGTAATACGCTAAATTTTTTTCTTTTCTGTCAACCTGTTAAGACAAAACCGCGCCAACTCCACAGTTACTTGCGTCATTATCTAGCACAGACGGTTTACTTCGGATTGAATGTGCTAACAAGGCGCTTCCACATAATTCTCTTTTAATTCGTTCAAAAGCTGCTTCACACGGACTCGTTCCAATAATATCTATACATATTTATTTCAGTGGTCGGTTGTCTCCAACCAAAGAGGCCAAAATGACTTGTTGCCATCAGTTTCTGTCTTTCTCAATCTTTCTTAGTGATATTGTAGTTTTATCAGTTGTTCTATCATGTATTGATAGCCCAGCTCTTTCCAAATCTCGACTAAGTCACTCGTTCCATCTTGTTTTAGGTCTGTCTTTTAGTTTTTTCCCTTCTGGTTGATACTTTTAGGATTTTTTATGTATTCTGAACTTTTCCATTCTCATCACATGTCCTGTCCACTTCGTTCTTCTCTTTTTAATAACATCATTCGTCCTGTTCTTTTCCTGATTTCCTCATTTGTGACATGTAGCCAATTCGCATCATTTTTCTGATCCACATGTTCTCGCAAGCATCCAACTTTTTCCATGGTAACCGGGATAGGATGAAAAAAAAATAAATAAAAAAATAAAACGACCACCAACCGAAATGATGTATATACACATATACAGGTATATTCACACAAGTATTGCGCATAATGAACCCATTGTCTACTTATTAATAAGTTCATGGTTTGAACGTTCGACATTTTTCGTACATATAAACATTAGCATATGTGGTTTTGTGAATGTAGAATCTGACATTGAAGCACTGTTAAAATTGATTAAATTCTTATTTATTTTAGAGCCTGAGATCTTTAGGAAATACAAAAGTTAACAGTAAATATGAGGAAAACGTCCCATTGTTCTACAAAAGGCCACTACCTTCAGATCCTCAGTATTTATTCAAATTTTTTTTATCGCTTTAAGTAATTTTTATTTATTTGTATTTTTTTAATTGTTAAATGTAAAGTTCCATTTTATTTTTCTTGTTCAAATTGATGTTAATTTGAAATTGAAAGAGTTGTGAAAGAACAATGGATTCGCGCAAAATATGAAAGAAAGGAGTTTTTTGGGGATAAAAAATTGTCCTATGCTGCAGGGTATAAAGAAGGGTATTTGTGGAAAAAGGGTAAGGATGATAAGCATTTTCAGAAACGAAGGTTTATTTTGGATACAACTGAAAACACACTGAAATATTTTAGGAAAGAAGAGGTTACTAATCATTTTTGTTATTTTTTTTCTATAATTATCTTATTTTTTTTTAGATAACATCGTTGTCATCTAAACTATATCGCCCGTTTTTGTTTTTTTTAAAGTTTATTAATAATTTAGCATTAAAAATAAACTATTTCGCCTATGATTTTTCCCTTTGTTATGTGCACATCATTAACTTCAATTAACCCGACAGGATCGTGACCCAAAGGGCTGTTTAAGACTGGATGGGATAAACATGATGATATTGCCTAAAAAGATTGGTGAGTTATTCACTTTTTAAATTATGATTTCACTCTTTTCTTAAACTCTTTGTAAACTTTTTGAAAAAAATTCGTTTACTAATAAATGCCTACTAATCCAACAGCAACGACAGCAATTAAATTTTAATAATTATAACAAAAATAATTTTGTCAAATTCATTTGACAAAAAAAAAGTCAGGAGATCAAAAATAGTAACAAAAGTACTTGCGAAGAACACCCATGACTAAAATCAAACAAAAAATTACATTAATAGACATTAGTAAAAAGAAAAAAAAAACAACAGAAAATACATTCGTATAATTAGTTAAATACATTTAGCAACCACGTTCATAAACAAATACATTGCATAAAAAAAGTAAAAAAGTACTGTATCACACAACAAATGAAGGTCATACATTAACACAGTCAATTAGCACGCCCACATGTCATCACAGCATCTTTTGCACATAGCTTAAATCTCTTCAAAGACAGACAGCGTCTTTTGCACATGGCTTAAATCTCTTCAAAGACAGATGTGTCTGACCATCCATGGCCAAATCATTCCATAATTTTGAACCCCTTATTATCCAGCTACGTTGGTAGGTGGTTGGTAGGTGGAAGTTTTAAATTTTTTTAACAACAATTGACCACGTTGCCTGGTAGTTGTCTGAACCCTATCAAAAAAATTTAACTGCTCATGATCTTTATTAATAAGTATTTTATAAACAAATGCCAGCAGAATAAAATTATGTAATTGTTCTATTCTAACAATTTGATGGTTACGAAACACGTCATCAGTATGATCGCGAAAGTTCAAAGAAAAAATTATTCGCATAAAACGTTTTTGCATCACTAAAACTTTATTGATCCAATATTTACTGGCGGATCTCCAAAAAACAAAGTTCAAAGAAAAAATTATTCGCATAAAACGTTTTTGCATCACTAAAACTTTATTGATCCAATATTTACTGGCGGATCCCCAAAACACATTTCCATATAACAAATGTGGATAAAAAAAGAATAAAGTAAGATCATTGACTTGACATTCAATCTGTCTCTCACTCTAAACAGAATCCCAACCGCACGGTACAGCCGATGGACGATCATGTCGATGTGCTCATTCCATTTCAGATCACTTTGTATAACAATTCCCAAAAATTTTACCGAATGAACCCGTGGAAGAGATATGTCCTGGATAATCAGCTCCAAGCCACTCAGGGGTACCTTGTTCGTTTTTATCGAGGGACCAAAGATGACATAACAAGACTTGGATATGTTCAGTGTCGGCCCATTGGACAAAAACCAATCATAAATCACACTAAGCTGGCTATTCATCTTCGTGAATAAGTCCAGCAGGCTCTTACCTGACAAAAAAATACTGGTATCGTCAGCAAATAACAGCACAGTGCATCTATCGAATACAGAAAAGATATCGTTCAAAAATATTATAAACAACAAAGGTCCCAATATGGAAAAAAGTTTCGTCGTTCTTTAGATTGGTGGATCCTCAACTTTGGATCTGCGTATCTGAATCTTTTAAAATCCGAATCCGGAACCGTCGTATTCCTAGTATAAAGCAGTTTTAGTGATTTTTCGTCTATAAACTGAAAAGACTCTCTAATCATGCTTAGTTTTTTGTTCGCTTTTCCAACTGCATAATAGACATGTTCTTTCAATTTTAGGTTATTTTACAGATATATACCCTAGTCTTTTTCAAGTTCTGTTTCACTTAATTTTATTTTTTCTTTCTTATTATTTATTCAAAAACTTAATTTTTTTAGTTTTACGCGAAATCATAAGTGATATTATACAGTGTCCCTGTGATATTTAATTATTATTCTCCTTGCCCAACGGTTTTTTCTTTCTAAACTGTCTTCACTAATTAATCAATCAATCTTCGTTTTGCGTCCAGAGACCCGGTTTCCCGAGATAGGACGTTGTTTTCTTTGCCATCAACTTTTTGCGCCAAATTAGACGATCAGTTGTATCCATTTCATTTAAATTTAGAGCTTTCATGTCTTGCTCGATTGTTTGCGACCAGGACTTCTTTGGACGGCCTTTGGGACGTGTGCCAGGTACTTCAACATCTGCAAGAGAAGTTATAGCACTGTTTCCACTTCGTTTGACATGACCAAACCACCGCAGACGGTGTTGCCGGCATTCGCCTGTATATCATCTAAACCAGCTCGACGCAGGATTTCGGTAGATTTGATGTGGTCCTTCAGACTAATTCGTTGCATCCATCGGAGTATTTTCATATCGGTTCGTTGAAGTTGTTGTTCCAGTTTAGTTGTCATTGGCCTTGTTTCTGTACCATTTAACAACACCGGACGTATCACAGATTTATAAAGTCTTGATCGTAGTGGTAGTGGGATGTCACGCGGCATCAATATAGAGGCAAGGAGATGCCATTTATTCCAGGTTGCACGTATGCGTGCTCGAACGGCAGCTTCAGCTGTTCCAGTACAATCCAGAACATTCCCTAGATATTGAAACGATGTGACTTTCTCTTTTTTAATGGCTTCAAAAACAGTGCTATTTCGAATTTGTTGTTGGGGATTGATGCAAGCAGGCTTCACTGTCTTCACTGTTCCATGTATTTTGCAAAAAATTAGATTTTCAATTATACTCAAATTCTTTCACTTCATTGTAAATAAATCAAGTTTTTCATGAAATCGTTTATACTTTTGAATTTTTGAAACCATTTATACGTTATTTTAATACGTTTAAATAAATGATTTGAATGAATTTGAATGAAAATAACGTAACTATTTTGTCGTTTGATATTCTACAGTTGCTATTTTATTGGATAAACATTATTGTAACTTGAAAATAAAATCTTTTTCAAGTCTTTTAAACAACCTATGACTCTTATGCAATTCAACATTTTGACTGTTCATTTAATTTGGAAGGAAATTATTTATATTGAGTTTAACAGAAGAAAAGTTAAGTGTTGTCTACATTAACTTATTTTTTCGACAACTATGAGTAAATTATGCATTAAATATAAATATTACTTTCCATGTAAAATTTATGTTTAGAAAAAATAAAGATCTTACCATTTTTAAAACAAACATATCTAATTTTTATATAATGTTATCATAGGCTGGCAGTATTTGTCATCTATTTGACATAATCACTAATTAACCGATGCAGAAAGTTTTACACTTGATGCAACCATAAAATTAATAAACATATTTAGTTTTAATAATTTTAGTCGAAATATAATTTACTAAATTTCAGGTCATCCAAATGCAATGCAAATATTATATGAGCAGAATGAGCAAACAAGGAACCTATTCATCTACGCCGACGACGGTCAGGTAAGAACTTGGGATTTCTTGAAATGATTTTTTTTCGCATAGAGCTCAAATGTAGATATATATTTTATAACATCATATTTCTGCAACATAATTGATGCGGCAGTAATAAATATTAATTACATTACTTTTTGTATTTATAGATTTTTTCAATCGGCTGTTTTTGCGTTAATACGTTCATTCATTTATTTATTACGCGTAACATTTTGCATAATATTTTTTTTTGCTCTGTATATTCTTTTGACTCTTTTTGATTTTGATTATTTTATTTTTGAACTTTTATTTACAATTCGCTTCCTCACAAATATTGTTAATTAAAACCATATCCGACAATAATGTTACTTATATTTGAAATATATTTTATATTGTTGTATTATTTAGACTTTCATATATTTCATGAGTCGTCATTAATTTCCCAAGTAACATTATTCTTATATTAAATTCTAAATATTTTTAGGAGCTCATCGAATGGTATACAGCGGTTAGAGCAGCAAAATTAAACAGACTCAAAATTGCTTACCCAAATGTTGACGTAGTTAACGTTAGTGTTATTTTAAATAAACTTTTAAACTTTATTGTTGATCATAATATAATCTGGACAAGTTAGCATGCTTTCATGAAACTCTGCTCTCGGATCTTCTTACCTCAACACTCCCAAGGTCTGTTATTTGCTGGCTTTCGAATTATCTGCACGGACACGCTGCAACAACCATTTTTGACACTGCACTCGAAACAATGAATCATCAACACTGGAGTGCTCCAGGGATCAGTGTTGTCGCCTTGGCTTTTTAACTACTACGTCTCAAAAACTCTTGTGCCACTTCCAGACATCAAGATCATTTCTTATGCGGATGACTTCTTCATCTACACCACTGGTCCGGATGCAATTATTTTGACTCTCTGCATTTTTTATTCAACAATGTTCTTAATTATAAATTTAATCAGATATAAAAACTTAATTCTATTGTTATTTAGGAAGCAGGACACTTTTTTAAGTTGTTGCTTGATTAAAACAAATAAAATCAAAGTTGTGGAACGTTTTTACGCGAGAACTAACCTGATAACAAGCTCGAGAACATTTTGGTTCGGCGTCTTAACAGCTACTTGTCGGAGTTATATAACTTTTTACACCAACTTAATTTGGAGATTTCCATCTCCATATCTACCATCTACTTTTCAACTCTCACACATCGCAATATCACTATCACCCACAAGTCAAAATCAATAACCAGCATCTTCCATTTCAACACTATTCAAAAATGTTGGGCCTCACTTTTGACACGATGCTATCCTTTTCTCAGCATCACAGACTTATAGCATCTAAGGCCTCCAAACGTAATTCAATAATAAAAGCTCTCGGTGGAACCTCGTTTGGCCAGGACAAAGAAACCCTGCTGTAGGCATACAAGGCCATTGGCCGATTAGTGCTTGAATATGCCTGCCCTTTCTGGTCTCCACTAACTTCTCATACAAGCTACAGCAAACTTCAACGCACACAGAATGCTGCTTTACGAGTAATTACTGGATGTTATATGATAGCGTCAGAGCAGCACTCCTTTTCAGAGTGCCAAATGCTCTCCGTAAGGCAGCACACCGACCTACTATCATCACAGTTTCTATTATATTGCCATAACACAAATCACTCCTGCCACTACATCAGAAGAGAGCCACGACCTTACAGAAATATGAAAGAGACCATTTACACCAAACATTCACATGCGGTACAATCGATGCTGCCCATGGACATTAACAGCAGTACGCTAAAGGCAGCATTAACTACTCTGCACAGTAGCGCCTCGAAACTCGTCTCTTAGTCATATCATGTCGCCGGGCTGCTTAACAGATGGCCACTCCCGACTTCTAAAATAGATAAGGCAGAAGAGAATTTACCCAGAGCAATGAGAAGAACGCTGACCCAACTCCGCTCAGGTTACTGAAACTCTCTTAACAGCTATAGAGCAAGAATCGACATTAAGGTCAGCAGCTACTATTCATTATGCCGCAAATATCCCGAAGATGTCACCTATCTGTTTGGCTGTCCAAACAACGCTATAAATCTTGCAGTAATAGATCTATGGAGAAACCCGGTTGCTGTGGCCAACTGGCTCAGACCCCGTTTGGAATCCGCCAGCGATGTTTGAAGCGGGGCAACATTAACAACAAATCAACAACCGGATGAAGAGAGCTGACAAATCTGCTCTTTTTGCTTTGGTGAAGAAAAACGAATACAACGATAAACTAGACAACATACTCAAAGACACAAACAATTTTAAAACCATTAAAAGAAATCTCACAGAATGAATTAAAAGAAATCAATCAATCTTCGTTTAGCGTCCAGAGACCAAGTTCCCCGAGGTAGGACGTTGTTTTTTTTGCCATCAATTTTTTGCGCCAAATTAGACGATCAGTTGTAAGGGTTCGTTCTTTAACTTTTCTTATTATTATTTCAACCTCGCGACAAGAACAAGTATGTTGTAGCAATTTCTCTATTACAAAGTGAAATACTGTTTATAATGTCAGGCAAGTAACAATAATTACAAACTGACGTTAAGAGTCAATATCTCTAATTAAACTAATTAAACAACGTTATGAGTCAATATCTCTAATTAAATTAATAAACAACGTTATGAGTCAATATCTCTAATTAATTAATTAAACAACGTTATTAGTCAATATCTCTAAACAATTAATTAAACAACGTTATGAGTCGATATCTCCAATTAAATTAATTAAACAACGTTATTAGTCAATATCTCTAATTAATTAGTTAAACAACGTTATTAGTCAATATCTCTAAACAATTAATTAAATATATACATATATATTTCACAAATCGTCGGTTCACGAATCTACCACTTCAACTTCCGAGACTCCACGATAACTCTCGCGACGACAACAACTCCTGAACTGAATTTCTGAGCCTGTTGACGGGACCTTCCCAGCGCTTTTATAGACGTTTGGCCGCTATCACTCCCATGTTCAGAAATTGCGACAAGTTATTAACAACTCACGCAAACTGAGTTATTAATAATTATTTGTCCTTGAAGAGCAGTTCAATATTTTTAACCAACTTTTTTTTAAACGTTTTTTAACTTGAAATCACCACGGCCCCGAGATATTAATTACTTGTTTACTGGTTATCCATTTAAATCGTATAGCGCTACACTGAACCCTGACAATCAGTTGTATCCATTTCATTTAAATTTAGAGCTTTCATGTCTTGCTCGATTGTTTGCGACCAGGACTTCTTTGGACGGCCTTTGGGACGTGTGCCAGGTACTTCAACATCTGCAAGAGAAGTTATGGCACGGTTTCCACTTCGTTTGACATGACCAAACCACCGCAGACGGTGTTGCCGGCATTCGTCCTTTATATGATCTAAACCAGGACGACGCAGGATTTCGGTAGATTTGATATGGTCCTTCAGACTAATTCGTTGCATCCATCGGAGCATTTTCATGTCGGTTCGTTGAAGGTGTTGTTTCAGTTTGGTTGTCATTAGCCATGTTTCTGTACCATTTAACAACACCGGACGTATCACAGATTTATAAAGTCTTGATCGTAGTGGTAGTGGGATGTCACGCGGCATCAATATAGAGGCAAGGAGATGCCATTTATTCCAAGCTGCACGTATGCGTGCTCGAACGGCAGCTTCAGCTGTTCCAGTACAATCTAGAACATCCCTTAGATATTGAAACGATGTGACTTTCTCTACCTTCATGGCTTTAAAAACATTGGTATTTCGTATTTGTTGTTGGGGTTTGATGCAAGCAAAACAAACAAAATTGGACACTATAGATAAAGTACCAATCATTTTTGAACAACGTTTGTGACACCACTGGTTACACTGCTGACACTTGATTGAACTGTTAACTACATCAGCTTTACAAACTGAAACTCTTCTACAGTTATGTCTGGAATCGGACCTTCGATGGGTGGAGCGTCAAAGTTAACATTGGTGGGATTTGTTTCATTTAACAAACGGTTGAAATAATCTTTCCACTGTAGCTTGATCTCATCTTGTTTAAGAGGTTTACGGAAAATTCATCGTGGAAAATTCATCGTGGGAAAATTTATCGTGGAAAATTCATCGCGGGAAAATTCATCGTGGGGTAAAATTCATCGTGGAAAATTCATCGTGGGTAAAATTCATCGTGGGTAAAATTCATCGTGGGGTAAAATTCATCGTGGAAAAATTCATCGTGGTGGGGTAAAATTCACCATGGAGTGAAATTCATGGTATATATCGTATATAACATATAACGTATATAATATATACGTATAATATACAAAGTATACTGTATTGGAGGTTATATCAATAGGCAACGTATAGCATCCATGCTTATTAATACTATCATTTGTATACCCTTAGTATGGTATAGAAAATATATACAAAGGTGGACCGCGGACGTCGGACGTGTCTGAGTAAGTTAAGTAAAAGTCTATAAATACTGTATGTGAAGTGTGTCAGAATGAGGAAGTAGTTTTTGCATCACGATTCGCTAATTTTTGTGTAAAAATGTCACTAGAATTCGTGTACAGTGAAAAAGGAAAAAGAAAATTAATTGACTCAGGTCACTTGTTCGTAAAAGATGCGGCTACAGAAGAAAAAACTTTCTGGAAATGTGATCAATATCAAAATCTTGTATGTCGGGCACGTTTGCATACTCGTCATGACAAAATTGTAAGGTGTGTAATTGCAAAAACTGTTTTTCACAATAAATTTTACCCCACTATGAATTTTCCCCCTCGAAGAATTTTCCCCCACGATGAATTTTCCCACAATGAATTTTCCCCCACGATGAATTTTCCCCCACGATGAATTTTCCCACGATGAATTTTCCCACGTTGAATTTTCCCTCACGATGAATTTTCCCACGATGAATTTCCCACGATGAATTTTCCACGATGAATTTTCCGGACACCTGTTTAAGAACCATCTCATTTTTGTCGTTTTTGATACATGAGGCACGAACTATGTCTTTTTTCGTACACTTTTCTTGTTTTGCTATACGATACAGAGATTTCATTTGTCCACCTTTGCTTTTAGTGACCCACTCTCTGCACAGATCTGCCCGAGCCAGTGCGACTTGACATCTTGCATAGTTGTTCTTCTCACGGAAAATTTTATGGTCATCAACAGACTTTGATTTTTGCCATTGCTTGTATGCAGCTTTCTTTTCAGTTATTGCATTGTATTTTGTATGAAAACGGTTTTGTATGTACTCCAATCGGTACTGGCTAGCGATTGGTGGTCTAACTGTGTGGCGACAATCTGTTGACATTTTTCTCGATGAATATTGGTTTTCAGCTTCCACGTTTTGATTCCCCGAGGCATTTGTTAAGACTTATGTTGTGACGGTTCGACAGCCAGGTCTGCCACAAGGAATCTATGTTGGGCGACACATCATTCGCCAGGTATAACTTTGACATTTTTAAATAGCCTTCGGTGTTGTTGCTTGACAGCGAAGAAATCAATTTGCGGGGCTGATAGTCCACTTTTGTATGTTATGAGATGTTCCAACTTCTTTCTAAAATATGTGTTCAGTAAACAAAACTCGTGACTTTCAGCAAACTCGAGGACGCGGTTGCCATCTTCATTCCGTTCTCCATAGCCAAAACCGCCATGTACGTTGTCAAAACCGTTTGTTTTGAGACTGAGATCGCCTCCAATCAGGATTGTTTCAGATTTTGGTATTGTTGAGATAGTGTCAGAGAACGCAGCCCTGAAGTCATTTACCATTTCTTCTGATTCGCCTGTCTGTGGTACGTATGCAGAAAAAAATAGTCATTGTTTGCTTTTCTATGCGAAGCTTGATCCACATGAGACGTGAATTAATCCTTTTAATATCCAGTACTTCTTGGGCTAGCGGTTCTTTGACAAAAATTCCAACACCATTTTTGACCGTCTTTTGACCATTCCAGAATAGTTTATATTTTTCATTGTCTGAGTTGACATGACAGACAGCATTCGATTTCCATCGGGTCTTCTGAAGACAGCAGATGTCAATCCGTCTACGTTCGAGCATTTCTGCAATTTCCATGCTGCTAGTCAGTGGTCCAACATTGAGCGTTCCAAGTTTAAGTACCATAGAGGGACCATTCTGAATTTTTCTGCAACATCCCTCCGCTATTGCATACTTCCAAGGGATTGTTATCACCCCTTGACCACTTAAGGCCTGCTGGGGACTAGGGGCCATTGTTTTTGTTTTTGATGGCATAGAATAATTTTGGGAAAAGTTTTACATCGTGACGACTACCACCAGTTATAACCAGTGGGCCTAGCCTTTTGCTCAGCTCTATAAATTAACTGAAAATATTAGCAAAAAACGCAAATATTCTATAATTTCAATCAAGTAATGTGAGATTACAACCCTGTTAAGACACACAAACCAAACGATCCCATTAGACCCATCATCAGCCAGATCCCAACTCCGTCTTCGCATTTAATGCCCGCATCGTGATATTTTTATATGAACTGTTCGGTACTACTACACATTATTCTAGTATAAAATGAGATCGAGAGGCAAATCAAATTGTTTGTTCAGCAGGAGACATCAAACTGATCGCTGGATATGACCCGTTTTTTCGAGAGTGTCATGAAGTTAATGGACCAAAACACTCGATGACGGAAACTCTTTTTCTGAAAACTCTGGCTGAACACCCGTTATTTTCCAGTTTCTACATACATACGTACGTATATATATATATATATATATATATATATATATATATATATATATATGCATATCATACATACATACAAACATACAATCAATCTTCGTTTAGCGTCCAGAGACCAAGTTCCCTCGTTGTTTTCTTTGCCGTCAATGTTTTACGCCAAATTAGACGATCAGTTGTATCCATTTCATTAAAATTTAAATTAAATTAAATTAATTATATATCATACATACATATATATGTATATGTCTATATCCCATATATACATACATACAAACATACATACATACATACATACATACATACATACATACATACATACATACATACATACATACATACATACATACATACATATATACATACATACATACACGTATTCATTGTGTAAGAGACCGTTTTTATACAATAATCTAAACATTCTAAGCTAGTTTCAATAACATTAATAACATGTAACGTAGTTTCTTTTTACACCGAACTCTCGATTTATTTTTACTGGTCAATTTGCTAATTAACGTCATGATTTTTTTTACTATTTCAATTATTTAAGTATTTGTGCCATGAATAATTTAATATTTAATTAAAAATTTGTGTATAACGTACAAATAATTCGTGTCGTTAATTAACTAATTGAACCTCAGAAATAAATTTGGAAAACTGCGTTGTAAAATAAACACACAGACGGTTACATATATATGTGTGTAATAACTGTAGTTGTTGATGTTTTTTTAGATGTTTGATGTACATTTTTTTTTTTTAAATTATGTTTAATTTTTTTTAACAAAAATTATAATTGATTAAAATATGAAAAGGCTAGTTTGTTTTTATCATTTACGCATTCATTCTTTATCTCATTCATCTCTATCATTCACGCATTATCTCATTCTTAGTATCGAGCATAGCGGAGATCTGTCCAGTGTGTTAGAGGCATATGTCCCAACCATAACCTAATTTTTTTTTTCGTTGTAATGTGAGTCGAGTTTTATTTGAATGGTTTAAAAAAAATTTTGGTTGCGATTGTTGTTTTTAAAATTTGCTACAAATCTATTACCAAGGACGGATCTCCAACCTTAACTTTAATATCTTATTAAAGTAGGTTATTTTTCAAATGTTCCATTTGATATACATTAAATCGACAGTTGTCCACAAAAATTATGTGGGAGTATATAAAAGAGGGCTGGTTGAGCAAAACAGGTCCTAGATCAGGTGATGCTTTCAGAAGAAGATGGGTCACTCTGGACAGTAAAAAATTGACTTACTATGAAGACCCCTTTGTAGGTTTATTAGATTTTTTATGCTCATAAATAAATCGCATATCAAAATGACGTTTGATAAATTTAAATTTTTTTATTATCACTTTCTGACCTAATTAATGTGGTTCCGATGCTACTAATGTCCTCGCTCCCTAAGACCAAAATGTTGAACGGAATTGCCGTCTGAAATATATAAGATTATCATAAAACAGAAATTTTCCCAATTTTTTTCAGTCTGAGGCGTTTTATACTTGTGGTTATCGTTCTGCGGCAATGTTTTAAAGACGATATATTTATCTGCATAAGAACAAAACATACGAATGCTACATTGAAGTAAGAAGAGGACGTGGTTTAATGGTTTATATATATATATATATATATATATATATATATATATATATATTTAATAAATAGCATATAGAATCAAAGATTGATAGATAATTAAAATGCAACAATATTATTGTTCAATTAGTGCCTATTTATTCAACAGTCACCTTAATCAAATTACTCCACGAATTCTCTACGAAATCATAAAAGTTGAATTCATGTTTCATTCAAATTAGCGTAAAAGGTTGTCAGTGGTAAAACAAACTTGCTATAAATAATTTATTTAAGTGTCTAATGGTTTTCTAATGTTATTTTTATTTAGTAATTGAAAAATTGTTATTTACTCCAGGTCTTGTCTAGTTGCATTACAATTTAATTTATTTCAGTTTTTAAAGTTATCCAAAAATTGTTCATATTATTTTTCATGTATTTTGCAGTGTCCTTACCCAAAAGGCGAAGTGTTTATTGGAAGTCAGGGGTTTGAAGTAGAGAAAAAATTAATTAATTCTGGGGCTTCAAACAGCAAAGAAGTCAAAGACCCTAACATGGCATTCATTGTTAAAGTTCCCGAACGCTGTTTTCAATTTTTAGCTGAGACTGTCGAGGATGCAGACGATTGGGTTGAAAAAATTAGAACAGTTATTATAAGTAATTAACACTTACGTTCTTAGACAATAAGAACTTATGCTGTTATTAATATATGTTGACATCCGGTTGTTTGCACGTAATTTGGTTTCACAAATAAACAAAAAACTTAATTTTTTAAATTATGTTTTAGTTCCATTAAATAAACACTTGACAGTAATTGTAACAAAGACTCAATGGTTAAAGATTTCAATAATAATCAAACTGGTTGGTTGTTGTTAGAAAATAATGTTCACAATTGTGTAACATTTCACTGGATTTATCCAACGCAATTTTATAAGATTTTACTTCCAATTTCGTGTATTTTCTATCAAACAGGTAATGCGACAAAATGTATTGCGACTGAGACCGGTATTGATCAGTTTGATCCTGTGATTTTCTTATCAAATAGGTCATACACATTGCGACTGAATTGACACTAAGTGGTATTCAGACGTAATCACTGTTAATGGCCCGAATATTTATGAGTTGACAATATTTTTCGGTATTCCTATATCATCTTCGGTGTTCGAATTGATACATTGTGTATGTGGCCAATTATTATGGTAAAATTAAATTAACAATGAAATAATTCCCTTTAAGCAAACAAAGAATTGACATTGTAAGGACAAGTGTATATATACTTGAGCATTTGGCCACATATGCAACGTATCAATTTTAACACCGAAAATGGCATAGGAATACTGAAAAAAGTTTTTCTGTTCTATCATGCTTACAATGAATACAAATTTTGGTTTTGAACTCAAGAAACTTGACAATTTACGATCTACCGTTAGAAAAATTGAAAAATTAAATGGGAAGCTAACTAACGCGGAACATGCTGTAATTTTTATCAATAGTTGCATTTCTGACATATATATATATATATATATAACATATATATATATATATATGTACATTATATATATATATACATTATATATATATATATATAAAACCTTTTCCATATTAGAGAAACTGACGGAAATTTTATCTGATGTCGGCTTTTGGCTGGGTCAAAGTAGGCTAAAGTTGAATCAGACTAAGACTCAGTTTATGTTGGCTGGCACATGGCAACAAACGTCAGCGGTTGAACCTTCATCGATTAACATCAGTATGACTGATATATGTTTCAGTAAAACGATCACCAATTTGGGAATTGTGATGGACTTTCGTATGACAATGGTTCCAAATGGTTCCACAAGTAAATCTATTGGTTAAAAAAATGTATGTACCAACTACGTCAGTTGCGTCATGTCACGAAATCCGGCCATTCTCTCCGTAACCTCCTACTCTAACTACTTCTCCATCACTAGTGAAGTTCGGAGCGTATCTCAAGACATCACGGAAATAGCGCTTTACAAACTAATTGATTGGAAATGGTTGAGACATCGGGATGGATGAGACAGGTCAATTAAAAAATATTTATGCGCTATACTGGCATAATGTCAGTCATTGAATTATATATAGGTTTTTCAGTTTTCCAATCTATATTTAGCTTCTTCCCTGTTAATCTTTATGTGCCACCGGCGGCAAATTCTTGTAGACATTTTTTTTACTGCTAAAATCATTCTGTGGCAGTTTTAATTGATTTCTAACTTAATAATTTAACTGAATTATGTAAAACTTTTGGAATCATTTGTTATTTAATCCATTTTGATTTTATAATGTTATTTGTTTAAAAGTTTTAAAAATGCTACATTTGTGCCAGGAGACACTAGGCCCAGACTAGTAGAAGAAAAGAGGCTTTTTTGTATTTTTATTTTGAATTTTTGACTTTATTTTTTTAACTAATTTTAATTAATTTAATTAATGTTCAAATAAACTCAAAAATTTCAATGTCGGTGTGTTTGTTCGTGTATTTTAAAAAATCGACGTTTTTACTGGCATCGAAATTTTCTTGTTTTATCAACAACAAATAAATGAGTTAATTTTAATTAGAACTAGATAACAAGCCACATAAATCTTTTTCTTTACTTTATTGTTGTTAATCAAAACAGTAATGTGGTATACCATATTGATCTTACTATTCTTTCAATTATTTATAATAAATATTACTATTGAATCAAATAATTGTGATACATTTTTTTGGATATGCTGCCTGAAAATATCTGATCTTTGGAATGAACTAGGCAGAAGATAAGCAGTAAGTTAGTTTTTGAATATAATTTCTATCTGTTATTTTTATTAAAAATTCCATTAAAGTGTACAAATGAACTAATAAAATTTATATCTATCAATCCATGGAGACAGGTCAAGTGAATCATAAAATATGCAAATGATGTAAAAATATTATTAAAATCATATTACCTGTGCATTGATATATTTTGGTCTTTATATGTCCCATTACAATTAAATAATTATTAATTTTGGTCTTTATATGTCCCATTACAATTAATTCATAATAGGGAACTGATAGTGAATGATGTTATTAAATTGGGAAAGTTAATTTATTATATTGTGAACAAGATTTAGGTATTTTATTAGATAAAAAGTTTTAGCATACTCAAAGCCCATTCCGCAGAGGTACTTGATTCAGCAAGAGAAGCAAATATTTTGTAATGCATCAGCAAATTGTGGTAACCAGATAACTGAAGAAATTTTAGTGGATTTATATAACTGCAATGGTTCAGTCAAAACAATAAGAAACATTTTCATTTTTCATTATTTTAAGCCCAACAAATTATTCATTACTGCAATGTTCATTAAACATTTTTTTGTTGGCAAGCGCCTTTCAAATTTCAAATAATGGCAGTGCAATTGTTCTTTAAGACCAATTGTGATGTTTTACAATTATTGTCGTATATTCTGAGTTTTATTGTATTAGTATCATTGATTGGTGTAACATTTTTTTAATGATTTGTTTGAACTCGACTTCGTTTATTTTATGTGCCGTTGACATATGATTTCTGTAATATAGGATTATTATATTGTTGTCATTGTTGATTTTGAATATATTGTTATCTTGTTGTTGTCAAAACACCAACAAAACTCATCTAAAAATTGCAGAAGCTGTCCTAATAGATATCAATAAACCCCAAATAACCATCCAATAAAAAATGAAACATCATTACCAACTCGACGCCTTAAAACTAATTTCAATAACAATGAAGAACAAAGGAATGACAACAACATAGATGAAGAATGCCACACCAACATATATATAGAATATATATTCCATATATTATATATGCATGGGCGGCGAGTTGTTCAAATTATTGGGGGGGCTCAAAAGTTACCGAAATTTTAATATTTTATTATTTTTAGTCAAACTGTAATTTAAACTTCTTTTTAAGTCAAAGTTTGAACAATATAATATAAATGGTAAAATTCTATTTTTAAATATTTTGAACATTAAAAAATCTAGTTTAAATACAGTCATGTTGCAAACGATTTTTTGCGCAAATCATTCCGATAAGTAAATTCTTTTACAAGTCTTCAATTGAAAGATTGTGGCGCGTTCTTTATAGCAATGTGGTATGGCCAAATGGTTTAATCTTAGGTGAATGATTGTTGAACGTAAATAAGTTTTTAAGCGCCTAAGGACGGAAAACGATCTTTCTGAGCTGCATGTTGTCACAAGTATTGTACAAAATATTCTAATAAGTCGAGAAAGTTCTAGCATTCCATTCGAACCGTGTCCGTTTGTATCTTTTAAAATGTTGACAATGTCTGTGGCTGAGGTAAATAAATTTCGCGAAACATGTTCAAATGTAAATGTAATATGTCTTTTGACACCTCTGGATATAATTCAGCAACACAATTTAAATGACTGAGGTCAATTGTCGCTGTATGTAAAATTTTTGATTCCAAATAGGCAAGTTTTTTGAAACCATCAGAATTGAATTTAGCTTCAAGTGAAGAAATAGCGGCACCTACGATCTCTAAATACATTTTTTTTTAATAATTGCGATGTGTCGAATACATGAACTTTTTTGTTACCATCAGTAAACGCTTCGGACGATTTCGCTACCGTGGCAAACTTTAATCTTAATATTCAATATTTTTGCATCATTAGTGATATTTAACCAAAAATACGAAAAGGTTTCATCGGTTCTGTTGAAGCGATAGCATTAGACTTTCTACGAGTTTGCGTACTTTTGACATAGACAGTGTTGGACAAAGCTTTCGACTTAGTTTCCAAGTTATCGTATATGAGAACCAAACAGCGCAACACAAAATAATTATGAAATGATGTCATTTTTGTGAGAAAACCAGCACATTTGGCGCCATATTAATTTCTGACAGAACTTTGATTTTCAAAAAATTTAGCAAAGATGTCTAGTTGTTTAAAGCGCTCTTAATGCTACATCTACATAGTCCACCTTGTTGGACATAATGGGCGCTATGATGTAATTGTAGCATTACTTTGTTGATAAAAGGAAAAACAAGCTAAACGTTTAGGAATTCTTCGATAAACGTTACAAGTTCTTTTACAAAATGGATTGCATCTCAGCACAATAACATCATAGAAATTGCATCTTGAAATGTCAAACTAATATTGTGGTTGTTGCAATGGACAAATATTGCAGATGGCGATATTTTTAAGACTTTGACCTGTACTCCATTGTGAATTCCAGAAACGTAATAACATTGTCCTCGGCAATCTCTGATATAAAAATTGACCTTAGTAAAACATCCTTCAAAATTTTGAACAATGTACCAGCATCTGTGGCGTCCGTGTTATAAAATCCTAAAAAATATTCTTGTGAAATAAATTCATTATCAACAACTCTTAAGCAAATGCTGACTTGTTCTTTAATTGCAATGTCACAAATTTTGTCTAAAATTAAGACATTATATTTTCTCAGATGTTTATCACTGATAACAGATCTGAGAACGCTGTGCGACATAATTTCTAACAATTCATTTTGAATATCTTTTGAAGTCCATTGATATGATGTTTGTTCGGCCATTGCTGTAATTCAAGACTATCTTCGGCACGCAGATGTAAAAAAACAATTCGAATCATCATCGTCATGAGAGCGCATAGCGATATTTTGAACAGATAAAGAACTTTATTTTAATATTTAAATTCAAATATTGAGTGGGCTCAAGATAGGCTTGAGCTCGAAGAATTAAAGCCCGTACAAGTCGCCGCCAGTGTATATATGCACACCAACTAATAAACTTTGCTAAAAAACCTTGTTTAAAAAAAATATAAACCAAATCTGTATATATAATTATATATATATATATATATATATATATATATATATATACATATATACATACATACATACATACATACATACATACATACATACATACATACATACACGTTCGCTCAGCTGGTGTCGGCTTTCACATTTTTAGTATTTCGCTAATTTTTAGTAATATTTCTGGTTTTTAAGGTTTTTGTTGCAATAATTTCGGTTTTTTTGGTGTGGTTTTTATTGGTTGTCGCTTTTTTGCCCTTTTTCGGATTAGGTTCCCGCCGTTCGGTTGGTTTTTTAACTTTTGTGGTCTCAAATTTTTAATTTTAGCTTTAACATACTTTAACAACAGCTGTGGGCTTTTACAGCTGCACCGTACAATGCTCATTAATATTTATTTGTGTTTTCTCTATTTCATTCCCAGTTTTTCTTTTAATTTTTAAATTTATTTAAATTTAAAATTAAACCTTTTTATTTTCACCACAATTTTATTTATTTTATTTTATCACTGTTCACACGGTTTTATCTACTCGCTTTTGATTTTATTTCGTTGACGTAATGGCACCGGTCCTATACCAATGCACGGTTTGTTTAAATCATTATAAAATAAAACCGGACGGTAAACTATATCGACATGGAGGCAAAGTGAAGGGCCAGGAATGCCCTGGTTCGTTCAAGGCAGCCGACCAGCCTCCGGCTGGTTCATCGGCTTCCGCGCGACCGCCGCTTACCGCTGCACCTGTCATCAACCCTCATGTTGCTACACGCGGTTCTTCGGCGTCGGTCTCGGAGAGTCCCTCCCAAGTGGATTTTTTTCATGTTTTTGACAGGCTGACGGTCGTTTTGAGGACTGCCCATCTGTATGATCACGTTCCCAAACCGTGCAGAGACAAGGTATCTAAAGCATTGTCGGCTTTATTGACGGCCGTTTGCGATGATCCCTGCGACGCGGCCGATTGGTGCAGGCTCCAATGTTTTTTCGCATTTGTTTTGTTCAAGCCAACCAGGGGCGGTCGCAGGACTAATCAAGCCAATTACGTTATTAAACGGTTGGCCGAATTCAGTTCGACCGAGGTCGAGTTTATTGTGGCAAGCTTCAACACTGACCACAACACCAAACCGCGTAAGCACAATCCAAACAGTTGGATTAGTGCAGTAACCACTCGGATTGAACAGGGCAGTCTCTCGGCGGCCGTCAGACTTGCTTGTTCGCCCGCAGGCCTGGCGGAGAGCTCGCCTGAGACACTCGCTAAACTCAAAGCTATTCATCCCAGTGCTCCATTGAACAGGCGAACTTTCCCCGCGCAGGAGCCGTCCAATGGTCGCGTTTCACCAGCCCAGGTGTTGACGGCTTTAAAGTCGTTTAATAATGGTTCATCGGGAGGCCTTGATGGCTTGAGGCCTCAGCACATAAAGGATTTACTTTCCGGTCCGACGCCCACCGATGAATTGTTAAATAACCTCACCCGGTTTGTAAATTTGTTGTTATCTGGGGTCTGCCCTCCCGTGGTTAGCCGTTTCTTTTTTGGGGGCCGTCTGGTGGCTTTAAACAAAAAAGATGGAGGGATCAGACCCATCGCGGTGGGAAATTTCTGGAGGAGGCTGGCCAGTAAGTGCGCTCTGGCGCTAGTGTTGGAACAGGTCAAAGCCAAACTCTATCCTATCCAATTGGGCGTCGGCGTGAAAGGTGGTGCTGAGGCGGCTGTCCACGCCGTACGTGAACTGATTTCAGCACTTCCAAAACAGTGGGGATTCTTGAAGATTGATTTCAAGAACGCTTTCAACACCCTGAGAAGAGACTCAATGTTAGAGGCAGTTAAGCAGCACTGTCCTCAAATTTATAATTTTTGTCATTCCGCTTATGGCCGAGTCTCTTCTCTCGGTTACGACGCCTGGGTGGTTGAATCGTGCGAGGGCGTACAGCAAGGCGACCCTTTGGGACCGATGCTTTTTGCTCTAACCCTTCACCCGCTGTTGACGAAGTCATCCTCGGCGTTTGTTTGTGGCTACCTGGACGATGTCAGCTTGGCCGCAGAGGGCAACATCTTAGCGGACGACTTCCTGTCGCTGAGGGTCGGCGCTTCCATCATTGGTCTTGAATTAAACACAAACAAGTGTGAACTACTTGTAAATGACACGTTTCAAATGCCACACGTGCTGGCTAATGTCCCCACAGTGCCTCATTCATCATTAAATTTTTTAGGCACTCCAATGATGGCCGGCGATCATCAGGACAGGTTTTTTAATAAAAAACTTTTTGAGCTAAGATTTGCCCTCGAACGTGTCTCTCTTCTCCCGGTCCACGACGCGCTGACAATCATCCGCGGCGCTCTCAGTTTGCCGAAATTGATGTATTTTTTGCGCACATCCAACTTTGTTAATGCGGCCATTTTGGGCGAATTTGAGGGTGCTCTGCGGGTGGCCCTCTCAGCAATATGTAACGTCGATATTACCGACAAGGGTTGGTCTCAGGCTCAGCTGCCGGTACGATTTGGGGGACTGGGGTTACTAAGCGTGGTTCAGCTTGCACCAATTGTTTATAAATCTTCCGAATCTGCCACGCTTGACCTACAGTCTGCCCTTCTTCGGCAATTTAGTAGCCTGCACTGTACTCCACCGACTCCAATCCAACCAACAGACCTTTCCCAGGGCAACATTTTGGAGGAAGCATATAAACGCACATTCAAAGAGTTGCTTTCCTCAAGCCCAGACTCGGCGACCTCAGCTCGCTTGCTGGCAGTTTCCAGCGAGGCGAGTTGCGGCTGGCTGAGATCTTTGCCCAATACGTCGGTGGGTACCAGATTGGACGACGAAACGGTCAGGACAGCCATTGGCTTCCGTCTGGGGTTGGCCGTTCAGAGTCGATATACATGCAGGTGCGGCGCGGAGGCGGATGAACTTGGCCATCATGGTCTTGTTTGTCGTTTGGGCGAAGGTCGCCAGCAGCGACATTCAGCCATAAACGATTTTGTGTGCCGACTTTTCTGCAAGGCCTCAATTCCGGTTTTAAAGGAACCGTCGGGCATTGCGGCGCACGACGGTAAGCGCCCTGACGGGTGTACCTTGATCCCTTGGAGAGCCGGCAGGTGCTTGGCGTGGGACGTTACCGTTTCGGGCACCTTTGCTGAGCGCTACGTGCAGCTTACTAGCAAAGAAAGCGGTTTGGCTGCAACCAGGGCATCTGACGAGAAGATCAAAAAGTACGACGGAGCTCTCCCCTCGATGGAGTTTTTACCGATTTGTATCGAGGTCCTCGGCCCCATGGACCGTAACACCTCCGGGTTTTTCAATCGGATTTGTAAAAATATCAGTATTAGGTCAGGCGATAGTAGGGAATATTTTTTTGCTATGAATAATATCTCGTGCATTCTGCAGCGGTTTTTGCGCGTCTGTGTGTTGGAAAATGTGGAGTTGAATGCCGACGGGGTTGAGTGACGTTATAGCAAATAAAATCAAATTTAGTCAGACGCTTGGCTTTTGGTGTCATTCGTCAATGATTTGGTTTTAACATACATACATATATATGTTATACATATACATAGGCTGTTCCAGACATATGAAGCAACATTTCGTTCATTGATTGATAGATTTGCCCCAGTCAGGAAAATCACAGTACGTGCTCTAAAACCTCTCTGGTTTGACAATGAATGCCTGAACAAAAAACGAGAGGTTCGCAAACTATAGAACATCTTTAGATTAAAACGAGATGATGAGACTCGTAGAGCTTGGACGACAGTACTGAAACAAAAACATGATCTGTTCATGCAAAAAAAAGGATGTATTGGCAGTCAGTTGTTTCATCGAATGTCATGAACCCTAAGGGGCTGTGGAAAGTTATATCAGCATTGCTCGGGAGGAATGAAACTTTCAAGCCTAGCAAGATTTCTGCAGAGGAGTATTTAAAATATATTGTTAAAAAGACAGAGCCAGCACATATCGATGATCTTTGTAGACCACAATCTCCTGTCATCAGAAAAGTTAGCTGTCATTTTGACCAGTTTGAGATTGTCGCACCAGATGAGGTGGCAAAAATAATGTCATTGATGCCAGCACAAAGTTGTGGTACTGACCCTGCACCATCTTTCTTGATCAAAGAAGTTTCTGGTATTCTGATGCCATATCTATGTGCATTATGTAATGCATCACTACAATCGTCATGTCTGCCGGAGAGTCAAAAAAGAGCTATCATACTTCCTAAGCTAAAAATAGCTGGTTCCGATGCGAGTGATGTTAGGAGCTATCGGCCAATTTCAAACCTCACGTTTGTTTCCAAGCTCATTGAAAAATTGGTGGCCAAACAATTGATCGCATACCTGAAATTAAACCGACTTTTCCCTGAACTTCAATCAGGTTTTTGCTCTGGACGCTCAACTGAGACAGCGATTCTAAAGGTCTTCAATGATGTTTATGAGGCTATTGATTCTGGTAGTATCTCTCTCTTGGCTCTGCTCGATGTCGAAGCTGCTTTCGATACGGTCAACCACAAGCTCCTTCTTGATTGACTTGCAAAGTCATATGGCTTGGGTGGAATAGTCCTTGCCTGGTTTGAATCCTGTTTGTCTGACAGATCGCAAACGGTATGTGTTGATGGCTCTGATCCTGCTTCCTCCCCACTGTTGAAAGGAGTTCCACAGGGATCAATTCTGGGACCCCTGCTCTATGTTCTCTATACGGCAGATATTGTGGAAGTTGTTGAGTCATCGGGTTTGAAATGTCACCTTTACGTAGATGATATACAGCTGTATAGTTACTGTAATATCAAAGAAAGACAGGAACTAACGGACAGAACTCAAACAGGTGTCAGAACTGTCTCAGAATGGATGCTGGCAAATGGATTGAAGCTGAATATTGACAAGACGCAATACATCTGGTTGGGTACTCGTCAAAAATTAACTGGTATTCAGGAATATGTAGAGCCAGTCAAAAATCTTGGTGTTTGGATAGATCCTGAATTGAAGATGAATAAACATGTGAAAAATGTCTGCCGATCATGTTTTTACCAATTGCGCCAAATCAGATGTATAAAAAAGTACCTGACAAATGAATGTTTAATTTCATTGATGCACAGTTTCATTTGTGGAAGAATAGGTTAATGCAGTTCAATCCTCTATGGTACAAGCTTGTATCTTCAAAACTGCATACAGTCTATTCTGAACACTGCAGCAAGAATAATTGCTGGTGTAACAAAATATGAATCTGTTTCATCATATATGCGAAATGAGCTTCACTGGTTGCCAGTTTGTTATAGAATCAAATTCAGAATAGCAATGTTTACAAGAGACAGTTTGATGGGGCTTGGTCCTCGATACCTTCAACAGCTGATCGTGCCTGTCCCTACGGCTGCCGGGGGGGCGAAAACTCAGATCCTCTACCAAAAAGAAACTCGTTGTTCCTAGGTTCAGGACAGAAAATTATGGACGGCGTCGTTTCTTCGTGGCTGCAGCGGAGGTTTGGAATAAATTGCCCGATGATGTCGTTGATAGTATGGATGAAAGAGACATGTTCCGAAAACGACTTAAACATCACTTTTTTGACCGACAGCTTCTCGAACAGCGCCTCTGAGTTTTACATAGAGGGGCGCTATATAAATTCTCCATACCATACCATATACATATATTAGTACATGCTTTCGTCAACTCTAGATTGGATTATTGTAACAGTCTTCTATATGGCATAGCTGATAAACTGTTGTG
>NW_008704902.1:7476778-7494077 GCF_000326865.2 Helobdella robusta | reverse complement strand
ATCGAAATATGTCCGTATTTGCAGCATGAATTCGAAAAATAAGTTTATTTTGAATTTTAATAAAATAAACGTTCACCAAAAAACTTAGTGAGAAAAATCGAAAAAACGAACTACAAACATATTAACGCCACACATTCTGTAGAATTTATAGAATATTGTAAATATATATATATATATATATATATATATATATATATATATATATATGTGTGTGTGTGTGTATATATATATATATATTTAGGAACGAGGTTTTCATTAATACATATTTTGTTAAATTTATTTGCCCATTTTGCATTTATCAACTTTTTTATTATGGACTCAACACAGCGTAGTTTTTGACATTCATATTTATTGTGAAATTGTGACATATTAGAAGCTGACAACGTTGTTGATTATATATATATATAATCAATTTAAAGTTTGTCTTCTCAATTTTCTTTATTAGAATAATATATAAATCATATATATATATATATATATATATATATATATATATATATATATATATATATATATATATCAATATCAATGGGAAACTTATATAGCGCCAATTAAATGTTCTCAAAGGCGCTATCGTAATTATATAAACCTTGAAGTCTACAATACTATTAAAAAGAGAAAAAAAATTGAAAAAGAAAATCACAACAAATTAACTAAAATTATCAGTTTAAGTATTAAGTTTAACAGTGAACAAATATGTTTTTAATTCTTTTTTAAATGTTCTAAGAGACAGTCAGGACGATCGCAATGACAGAAATACTCCGTGCACCAATCTGCAAGTGTGAAACCGGTATTGTCAACAAATTCATATCATCTGACCGTAGATGAGACGACGCAGACATTTTTTTTTTTGAAAATTTGTTTACGGAATGTTCTGGTGACATCCCATTCAGTGATTTAAACACGAGTACAGCGATTTTGAAGGTTACTCTTTTGTCTATTGTCAACCAGTGTAGTTCCTCCAGGATGGGCGTCACGTGATCAAACTTCATCCTTCCAGTTACTAATTTTGTAGCCCTGTTCTGAATCGACTGAAGAAGAGCTATTGACCTTCTTGGAAACTGTTGCAGTAGTCAATTCGCGATGTTATAAAAGCATGAATCAGCGTCACCAGTGCCGATCTATCCAATGAATGTCTGGTTCGATAAATGTTTCTTAAATAAATATTACTTGATGTATATATTTTTTAATGTAGTCTTTCATCGATAAATTGCTATCAAGTAAAACTCCCAAATTTGATGCAGTTGCAGATAATGATATCTTTACATCTCCTATCTCAACAAAACGGAAATCTAGTTTTGACAACTGCTGCCACGTATCTACCGGTAGCAACTGCGTTTTACATTCATTGAGCTTGAGCGAGTTTGATGACATCTTTCAAACACTGGACAAATCTATCAACCTCATCACGAAACGAACCTGGAGGACCAGTGACTAGAACCTGAATGTCGTCGGCAAACGCATGACAAGTGAATCCATGAGAGGAAATTATTTTGATTATATCTGCTGTGTACAAAATAAAGAGAATTGGCCCCAGAACTGAGCCTTGTGGCACACTTGTTGTTACCAAGGCAACATCAGACACTGAATTGTTAAACGAAACCTGCTGTGTTCGGTTTGTCAAATACGACCTGAACCATTTATGAGCTGTGTCTGTAATACCATAATCGTTACGTAGTCTTGCCAGCAAAACATCATAGTTTACACAATCAAATGCTGCTGACATGTCTACAAACGATAACAACGATAAGTTCTTGTCGTCCATTGCCAATAACAAACCAGACAAAACATGTAACAATGCTGTTTCAGTAGAATGGAACTGCCTATAACCGGATTGATTACAAGGCAGTACGTTATTTTCAGATATAAACTTCAAGAAACTTTTAGCCACTACACGTTCCATAATTTTTGAAATGAATGAAAGATTCGATATCGGTCTGTAATTATTAACATCATTTACATCACAACCTGTTTTCTTCAAGACGGGGAGAACCACAGCATGCCTGAAAGAGGAGGGAAATTCACCTAATTGAAGGCAGCAATTAACAAAGCTGGTCAGAAATTTGATGAAAAATTTCAAATACTTTTTTAAAATGTGAGTTGGAATGACACCCTGTGAACTTGTCTTACTTGATTATAATATCTTTCAATTCATCTTCAGTGACCATCGGGAAAGATGAAAACATAACAGCATTATGTAGCCCACCATCATCTGTTGATTGAGTAGAAACTTTGGTGGACTGAACGATTTCGCTAACTTTGTCAGTGAAAAACTGCAACAATTGATGGGCTGTAATACCAACATCACTATCGAACATTAAACTTTTCTTGTTTCTACACAACACTTTATTAATTGCCTGCCATTTATTTCTCGAGCTTTTGCTGACTTCGATTAAATTTCTCCAATAATCTGAAAGTTTGTCAGAATATAATTTGTTTCTTGCTTTCATGGAAGTTATCCAATTATTACGATGATCATCTGTCGACAGTTTTCTGAAGATTCTTTTCATTTTTCTACATGTTTGTTTAGCTTTTTTACAATCATGATCAAACCATAGTGCCATACGTTCGCCTCTATCATAGATTACACAAACAGGCACAAATCTATCAACAATACTCTTTAACTCGTTGTTAAACATTGTTAGTTCCTTTTCGACGTCATTACTGCAGCATGGTTTATATATATATATATATATATATATATATATATATATATATATATATATATATATATATATATAAATTCTATGCAACCACAGTTGAGTATATATGGATAATGATGTGTAATAGTCACTCTTGCCTACTATATGTTATCTTTCCCATATGACGCTGACTAGATTATTTTATAAATTTAGTTTTCTCATTTGTGATATAAAGTTTAAAAAACTGAGTGATTTCATTTTACAAAAATTAATAAATGTTAAAAATTAATTATTAATTTTGTGAAATTAAATTTTTCAGAATATAAGAACAGAGTGAAAAATTCATTTAATGATGGAGCATTCGGTGCAAGAAAAACTAATGAAAAGGCTGACCTTTCAGAGAAGTTATAGCCAGGAAGTTTGTACACGATTCTTTTAAAATTTAATTTTTTTAACAAGACATTGATTGCAACACCTCGCAGTTTACAGACGCGCACACATTCTATGCAACCACAATCGAGACAATTAACTGAAAATTTTTTAAAAATTTTTTGGTCTTTAAATATGTCTACATCAAAACTGTTTTTGTTTACACATACCGAGAGTTTGTAAAGTTTTGCAGTTAATAAAAATAACATGTTTGAAGTTTGTTTATTGATTTGATAAAAGTCAATACATTTATATGATTTATAATAGAACGTAAATTTAATAAATTTCGAAGTGATGCAAAAATAGG
Source organism: Helobdella robusta (assembly GCF_000326865.2). Lineage (NCBI taxonomy): Eukaryota > Metazoa > Annelida > Clitellata > Rhynchobdellida > Glossiphoniidae > Helobdella > Helobdella robusta. The sequence goes on along the minus strand of NW_008704902.1, from coordinate 7,490,699 downwards.
CGTTTGCATCATAGAAGAAGAAATTATTTTCTCGGATTGGATCCATTTAGTTCAAAGATATTCTACAAAAATTAGGCTACACTTCATCCAGAATTTGCATGCAAACGTGTTTTTATTCTTATACATAGACAGAAAACATATCAAGACAAAACAGCACCCAGCAATAAAGCTAGGTGTAAAAGTCTAAAATGCAATGAAAAACTGAAAACTTTTCATAAATATTTGGTTGTTGTTTTTTCAGTGAAAAGACTAATAAAAACGAAGCAGCTAAATTTGGATAATGTACAATATAAAATTGGTTAAAAAAATTGGTTGAAAATTTGCTTAAAAAACAAACCACATGAAACAAATTAAACAAGATACCAAATTCAAACATACATTGTGTAGACCTTTAAAATAATATTGCTACAACCGTCACAAGTATATTCGCCGCCAGAGGCGCTAGTATCGTTCTATTGCACCGACTTCGAGGAGAAACTAGAACGTTCTGACAGCGAGATAAAATATTTAGTACGTTCGAGAAGCGTCGATAAGTCTGTTATGTAAAGACGCGCAAGATATCGAATAATCGAATAGAGATTGTCAGTGTCGAAAGCGATATTTGATGTTTGACACTGCATTGAAGTGCTATTTCATTTGGGATATGTCAGTAAATTGTGAATCTGAAACGATAGTTTCTGAACGTTAATTTCTGATTAACTAATTATTAATTGATTAACATTGATGATTAATTTGTAAGTTGAAAAGAGAGTTACAAAAAACGAAATCTTGCTACAAGTGGAAACAGAGGAGCGTTGATAACAATCATAACGGAAGCCCATATAATTGAAAATAAAAATCCAGATGAATTTGAGTTTGGCGATCTGGATGTTGAATTAAATGCATTTGTAAGTGCTAGGACTAATGCTGAATTGATGGCACTACTTCCAACGATATCAGCAGAAATAAAACAACATTCAACAAAAAATTGAACAACAGTCAACAAAAATTGTAAAATACAATCAGCAGAAATCAAACAACAATCAACAAAAATTGAACAAACAAAAAATAAACTTGATGCAAAAATTGAACAACTGTCAATATAAATAAAACAAATGAGAAATCAAGTTGATACAAAAATTGAACAACAGTCGCAAAAATAATACAACCATCGAGAAAACTTAGAGAACAATTTATGTCAAAATTGAATAGCACTTGGTTATTGGCAATAAATGCAAATATAAAAAACCTGATGGTAAGAATAGAAAACATCGGGTCAAAAATTGAACAGAAATTTGACCAAAAGGTTATAGAGCTCGACCAGAAGTTATCTTGCAAAATGGATAAACTTAAAGAAGAACTGGTAGAAACTAAGAAAATAAACTCCATACCTGTAAGCCACATGACAGCGAAGATATTGAAGGCGCCAGCATTCGACGGAGAAACTTCTTGGAACATTTATAAAGCCCAGTTTGAATTACGGCTGAAATGAAAGAGAGTGGACATAAGCTCTTGTGGTAGCGTTACGAAGGTCAACGTCAGAAAGTCTCCAAACAATTCCAGTCGAGAACCATTTCAACTATGAGGTCGTGGTGAATGCGTTTAATTTACGTTATGGTCAATAACATACAAAGCAAATATATCAGCCTCATTTACGTAACCGGACTCAGCGACCTAGAGAGCCAATACACCAGCTGGCAAGATTATTGAACAGTTGACTCTGATGTCATGCCTTACGCACTCTTACATCACAGAGAAAGAATTTCATTGTAAATAATAGTAAAGGCTGTTCGAGATTCAAATCTTAAACAAACCCTCATACTAGCAGACAAACATAACCTCAAAGATGCCGTTGCCCACAGTCTTACATTCGAGTCAGCAAAGCAAGCATCAAAGACTGACAAAAGCTGCGCCAAATTTGTAAAAGATGCTTGTGTTAAAAGATGGTTCAAGAACAGAAGGGTCAGGATTATGGCGTGCCAAAATACTGGAATTGTATAGGAAAAGGACATGACCACGCGATTGTAAAAAATGCCCTAAAAAGAAGGACTGTTGTCATTGTGCAGATCATTGTGGTAGATCTGTGTTATTGTAGAAAGACATGATCACCGCAAGTAGTTTCGGAGGCAGCCAATTTTTTTCATCAAATTAAATTAAACAATTCGCTTTAACTGATCAAATCAAAATTCTTAGTAGTTAGGTCAATGAAGGCGATGTAGAGCGACATTTGCCTTTCTCGACACTTTTCTTGCAAGCACTGCAGCGAGAAGGTCATATCATCCGTTCATTTGCCAGCCCTAAAACCGCATTGGAATTCCGGATGCACGCAAAAAGCAAGGAGCTGTAGGCGTTCAAGAGCAACACGAACAAACACTTTATCAACAACGCTAAGAAGAGAGATTCTTCTATAGCTGTCGCATACACCACGGTCGCCTTTGTTTTTGTACAGCGTGATGATGTTGGCGACTTTTATTTCTTGAAAAAGGTGTTCAAGCTATAAATTTATTTCTGGTAAAGACATTCAAAAATTATGCATAAATGCACAGTTGGAATGACGTGGATGGCCGGAAGTGATCGGGTCTGACATTTCTCTTTGTCTGAAAGCTTGATAGTAGGATATAACTTTAACATTAATCGTTTTAGGGTATTCAACGATGTTGATAGCAATTCATTTATTTACATTGATAACGTAAACAAGAAACATTTTTGCGTTTATGTATTTGTGTTTGTTTTTTGCGCTTCCGGCTTTATCAACTTTAAGTCGCATGCACTTTTGTGGCATCTAACTCAATCGATTTCTGAAACTTGTCGAAGATTTAATTGGAAAACGTGAAAGCAGTCGTTTTGTTTATTTCAATGATTTTTGATTTATTAAAATTTTTTCGAAAACTTATTTGTAATAAATTTATTTTGGCATAATGCATTACAAAAACTTTTTATCTGTTTTATATATTATTGATATTCTACAACTCCACTTACTGAAACTGGTGATTAATTTGTAAGTTTAATTTTTAAATAAATATAAGCGTAATTTGTATTTATTTTCAAAAAGATTCATCCGTTGTTAACACAAAACTTTCGTTATGACGTCACTACGAATTAACGATGCATGTCTCAACGCAAAATGGTTTGCCGGAAGTAAACAAGCGCGTGTATTCAGGTGTGACGGAAGCACTAAACTTGTTTGCCTTTTAAATGGTTCTTGTATGTTTGTTTTGTGCTTTTCTGGAACCAATTTTATGACTTTTAAAAAGAATTTTTCAATCATATATGTAAAAATGAAGTAAAGTGTGAGCCAAACACAAAACAATAAAAAAAACTTTTTAAACTATTTAAAAAAGTGGATAATTAAATAGTTTTGATAACATATAAGTTGCAATTTTGAAACTATCAAAATTTTTAATGAAAACAAAAACACTGTTATTGCTTGATTGTTTCGAATTGGAAAACAGATTTCGAAAATCTCATAAAAATAGCAATAAAAAAGTAAAACTTCAAATTTGTTTAAATACTTATTGATAGCATGAAATTTTCACGATTGCAGCTCTTATTTCATACCGATAACTTATCATATATATGGCAATAAATTATGCAAAAATTTAAAATTATATTGTAGATTTGGAGAGCTCATCGTTTTAGTTATTTTCAGAGGCGCTAAATTGGTTTCGTCTTATTATTTTTAAATAGCTTTTGAAACTTCACAGCTAATATTTTTAACTTTCAAATCAACCGACTATGATCTAGCTCCAAATCTTAACCCAAGAAATAGGTAAAACACAATTGGATGTTATTAGCGGAAGGCACACAATATTTCCAAGTTTTATATTATCTAAATCGACTTCGCTTAGAGACTTTGAAAAACAAAATTTACAAACACTTTCAAATAAATTAGTGCGTATTTAGTTAAGCCATTTTTTGTTGTCAGCGACTTTCGAAGTTTAGTTCCGTTGTCTGCCGATAACTAATGCAGTGAAAAAGGCTGTCAAATTAAGAGACGATCATAGTCAATTGAATGAATAAGTGCCATGTAATACTATACAAGACGGAGTCGCAAAAATAAATTGTTTAGACAAATAAAGTCATTCAACAAAGTTTTTGATTACACTTCTGGAACATGGCTTTTTACCAATGAAACATTTTACCATGATTGATCTCGTGATACCCATAGAGTGATTTGGGTTGAGAACTACTTCAATGTCAACAACTCGGTTCTTAAACTTTTGGATTTACACTGCATTTTGCGTGGATCACCAAGCTACATATATTTTGTTTGTTTTGTAATTTAGTTTCAATCTGTTTGCTAACATTTAAAAATCCATGGCTTTTACAAATTCTACCTCTTGAATTACATGATCTAAAACCATAAATCTGAATATTGCTATAACTGCCTGGTAGACGACGAGTTTGTTTAGCCCAATAGAAAATAGCGACACGATATAACTAATAAATTATAGTTTTATTTATTTACAAATCAATAAAGTAATGTTATTCAATTTTACAAATAAAAATAATTTCACAAACTATCAAATTTACGTTCAGAAACTAACGCTTTCCGAATCACAGTTCACTATCGTATATCACAAATGCAATAAAATTACAAGGCGGAGTTAAATGTCAAATAGCGCTTTCGACACTAGCAGACACTGTTCGACGTCCTGCTCGTCTTTATATCAAATCAAAATTAAATCAAATCAATGTATTCAATCAAATCAAACTCAAAAGAAAAAAATGATTCGGAGACAAAGAAAATTTTTATGTGTCACTAATTGAAAAAAATAAAATATAATTAAATGTCTATAGTCCTGATGATACAAACGGAAAATTAAAAATACTTGAAGTTAATGATGGTCATAAAAAAAAAAATAAAATGGTAAACAATAATTCTTAAAAACAGGGCCTTTTGCTTTGCCACTAAATATTTTTTCAATTTATCTTTGAATTGATGTATAGAATCACTGTTTTTTAAGTCCAACAGAAGTTTTTCCTATATCCCTGGTCCAGTATATTTTAAACTTAAACAAAGCAGTTTAATTCTGGCTGGCGAATTATAGGAAAATTGCACAAGATTGCCAAAAAGGAAAAAATCTTCATAAAATACTAGTAGTTTCTGATGTATAAATTTAAAAATAAGTATTGATACATGATATATATATATATATTTACAATATTCTATAAATTCTAAAGAATGTTTGGCGTTAATATGTTTGTAGTTCGTTTTTTCAATTTTTCTCACTAAAGTTTTTTGGTGAACGTTTAGTTTATTAAAATTCAAAATAAACTTATTTTCCGAATTTATGCTGCAAATAAGGCCATATTTCTCTTCCGAATGAATCATCATCAGTGCCTTCTGCTGTTTATATAGGGAAATATTGACTTTGTCAAAATGAACTTAGATGGAAATTAGGTGTCAGGTTTCTTTATTGGCTGGTCATCTTCATTGGTCTCCTTTTCTTCATCGATAGCATCATATTCTTCTTTGTCACTATTTACAATGCTAGTTTTTATTACTTCTTTGTTTTCGTTGTTAGTTAAGCGCCGGGTTGGAAGTGAGGTTGTCATTTTTTGTTGTATATTTATTTTTGGTTTATTGATGTCAATTAGAACTGCTTCTGCAATTTTAAGATGCGTGTAGTTTTATATATATATATATATATATATATATATATATATATATTATATATATATATATATATATATATATATATAAGTCTTTTAAATTAAGTGTTTTTAACTTAAAAGACTTATATACATATATATCATGCATCAATATTTATTTTTAAATTTCTACATCAGTAACTATTAGTATTTTATGAAGATTTTTTCATATACCTGTCTTATCGACGCCTTTAGAACGTACTAGATATCTCGCTGTCAGAACGTTCCATTTCCTTCTCGAACTCGGTGCAAATATACTTGTGACGGTTATAACAATATTATCCATGTACATATGCACATGTATATTTGAATGGAAACTTTATCCAGATGTCTCATAAACTTTTACAAAATTTAATGGTTTTAGAAATAAAAGTAAAATAAGAGATTGTCTGAAAATTGCTTCTAATCTCAGACTTCTTAATAAAAATAACACATCTGACATTTTCATGATCTAGGTTTGACCGATGATTAAAAGCATCTGTTGATAACCTTAAAAAATGGCAGTAGATTTTTTAACATATTTTAGTTTTGAGTCCAAAATATAAGATTTTGTAAATGACCATAAAATTATATTCTGCAAATGAAGGAAAACGAACAAAGCAAAAAAACCACCAAATGAAAGTCATGAGCATCACCATTTTCAAACTTTATATCTGACTTTTCTGATGAATAATTATAAAAGCCACGGGATGACATAAATGAAATGACTTGATTTAACACATTTATTTTTTCTTTGCGGAAAATAACACTCCATAAAAATTAAAAAAATAAATTTAATTTAATTAATAACAAACAAATAAGTTATTTTTTAAACTGATGATGTTGATAATAATGATGGTGATAAAGTTGTGTGTTTTTATGTGTTATAATTTAACATTTTTATGATTTTTAATAATGACTTGAATTAAATAATTTGATCTTTCACTAATTTGTACTGCTTGCTTAGGTTAACTTTTTTATCATTTTTATTTTATGATTTTTGTGTTTTGAAACTAAAAATATTTAATAGTAATTAATATTTATATTTGTTTTCATATTTTATTGGAAAAGTTATTTACCTAACTTTTATTAAGCTTAAGCTTTTTGCGTGTCTGCATATATATTCGTCCAAAAGATAACCTGAAGTAGACAATGGTGGCCAGAAATTGTAGACTGAACTAGGATCTATTCTTATGCATTGTTAACTAGTCTAGTTTACAATTTGTGGCTACCTTGTTTCTTACATCGACATCTTCTACAATTTATTTGTCTTTGTTGATTTTTCCCAAATAATTAACATAAAATTATTTTTGTAGCGCAAAGGCAAGCATCGAAGTTTAATAGATGATGCTAAACTTGAAACTAAAGCTAATGTTGAGTTTAACAAATTGGAACAAGTTCAGAATTTTCAACAACATGCAAAAAATAACCATATTGTTACAGTAACAACCACCTTTGAAGTTGATAGAAACACTAAAATTATAAGCGATGTTTTGCTCCTTCTTGAGGTAATCATACTTTACTTAACAACATTGATTATATATATATAATATGTATATATATATATAAAATGTATATATATATACTGATGAAAATGAAAATCACAGCATGTTCGACGTTAGTTAACTTCCAATTTTACTCTTCGATTTTTCTAACGGTTGATCGTAAATCATTTTCAAGTTTCTTTAGTTCAAAACCTAAATTTTTGTTTATTTTATGCACGATAGAACTATGCTCAAATATGATATATATATATATATATATATATATATATATATATATATATATATATAGCGCCTCTACCCTACTTTGTTGATTTTTTGTTTGAAGTTATTTATTTACTTAGTTATTTCTTACTTCAACATCGTAAAATATAACACTTTTACGTGTTTTCATTATCAATGATTCCTCTGTTTCTAAATTTATTGGTAGGAAGAATTCCATTTGCCCGTTGTTGAATATTTATTATCGGATGTCTTCGTTCTATGAGTATTGATTCGGCTAGTCGTAAATTATAATGGTTGTTATTGTAATGTAAGATATCAACATTGTGGTCCAAGATTTTGTCTAGTAATTTTAATTTTGTGTTTCTCTTTCAGCGACAGTTTGTACGTGCATCGTGAGTCTTCTCAATAACTTGGTGGTCGTCATACCAATATATTCATTTTGACGAGTTTAGTCGTTATAGAAGTCTTGCTACTCGATCATCATCTTCATATGTTACAGGTATAAAGTCAACCGTCCATACACCGGCAGTATATATTGTATTATATTCTGACAGTATTAAGCTTGTGAAGAGTACTCGTAATGGAGAGGCCATTGCTACACCGTCTACTTGCTGATTTGTCGGCCAGGATAACACACTATATTACCAAATAAACGGTGTAGCAATGGGCTCTCCATTCGAAGAACTTCGCAAACTTCTAAGCTGGACATATCGAAGTAATGTTGTTTAAAGAAGAACAAGAGCTAAAATCTAATATATACTGCCGATATGTTGACGATATATTTGTTACATATGAAAATGATGATCAAATAGCAAGACTTCTACAACGACTACACTTGTCGAAATTAAAGTGTACAATTAAAAAATCAACTGACAATAAACTACCATTCCTAGACGCACTAATACAAAATGTGTAAAATGAATTTAAAACCTCAGTCTAAACCAAAGCAACAAACAAAGGTTTGTGTCTCAATGGCAATAGTGAATGCTGTCAAACATATCTAAAGAGCACGATTTGTGCCTTTGTAAACTGCATTTTTTTGATATAGAAAGTATGAGAACCGAACTAGATAGAATCACTAAACTATCATTAATAATGAATATAAAAATTCTATGATCAAGAAAATAATAGAACGCAAAAAACAAAAAATCAGCAACAACAGCAATGCAACCAACAATAGTAACACAAATAACATAGTAATATATTATAAGACTCACTTGTCAACCGCTTTCGAACTTGATGAAAAAATTATGAAAAGAATCATAAAAAATAACGTCTAACCAATCAACGAAAACAATAGTATTAAATTACAAATATACTACTCCAACCAAAGAGCGTCATATCTTGTGATGAAAAACAACTGAAAAAGAAACACAAAACTAATATTTCTAAACAAATTTTGTATCAAAATGTTGAAATTTTACATTACAATAACAAATAGCATGGTTTGGCTTTAAAACGTAGCCATCTGATATATAAATTTACATGTCCCTTGACGGCTGTGCACGTCAGAATGTTTCATATATCGGAGTAACTTCAATATTGTTAACTAGACGTCTGACCAAGCACAAAAGGGAAAGTTCTATAAAAACACACCTAGAACACACACACCATATTGAAACTACAAGAGAAATCCTAGACAACAACACCAATATAATATAGTACTGTAATTACAGCCATTCCCAACTGAAATTAGCCAAAGCCATTCTCATCGACATAAAACAACCCTTGATAAACAAACAACCAAATATTTCAACAATACTCCCAGCAAGAAAAACAATAATAAAATATAATAACAACAATAATGGTACCGATGAAGACACTGAAGAAAGCAACATCGACCAAAGTACTATCAAAGCAATAAAACACAATACCGTATTACCAAAGTAATTAGCCCGGAAAAAGAAATCATATCAATTTATAAAGAAGATAGTAAAATTAAGAAAGTCAATAATAATGAAAAATGCTAATCACAGGAACAAAGTCCTGGGCTATACAAATTCTCTATATAAACTGCAACAAGTACTAGGTTATACAAATTCTATAGATAAAATGCAACAAGTGCTGAAGATGATTGGAAAATCGAAATAGGTCCTATACGCTCGAGAATGAATTGGAAAACTGTATATTATTCTTGCGTTAATAAAATAAATAATGACGACATGAATTTGGTTCGAAATATTGAGAAATGCAATAAAAAACTATCCAACGCTAGAAATTTGGTAGATTTCATAAATTGCTGCATTAGTTTTGGTTTTTTACCAGCATATATATATATATATATATTATATCTTTAAAATGCCGTAATGTAAAATGTAAGTTATTTTTTACGATTCACTTGTTATTTTTTACGATTCACTTTCTATATTTGTCAATATTGTTTCAGAGGCATCAACACCAGATACCAATGTATGCAAATACACGCGAATCAACCAAAGTCGGATATTTTTGCCGGAGTCGGAATCGGGTTTTTTAATAGTCAGAGTCGGATATTTTAAACAACGTCTCACACACACATTTATCTCACTTTTTCTTCATTTGCTATTATGCTGGATCATCAAAATAAAAAAGATTAAGATAATAACTTTATAACATACTTTTTTTATATTATAAAACTGTTTCAGTGATGAAACACATGTTTTGAAAAAACTCCTCATTACTCAAAATGTCCTAAACATTGATCCGTCTTTTTCAAGTAAATTGATGAGAACACAAAAAGTTATAACAAGAATATTCTTTTTTCATGAAACGAAAAAACGTATGAGTAACGTCGTCGCATGCATTTCGGTATGTGCCCGGAGGTACGGATGTGTTCAATGAATGAACGTTTTTCGTATAAGTGGAAGCTTATGTCACTTTTATGAAAGCAATCGTCTACGACTTTTTGACCGTTTAGAGGGGGTGTAAAAATGGGAGAGTGGGCTATATTATATATCCTCACAAATTTTTTTAAAGTTTTCATAACTTGAATCATTAAAAGATGAATCATTCAAAATATAAAAAAAAATTATTTCTCTTGACTTGTTCAGTTACTTTCAAAAACATTTTAAATTGTTGGATATAAATCTAATGGTAATTAATATTAATTATAAGTACTTTTAATTAATTATAAGTAATTAATAATTATTAATTTGTTAAAAATGTTTATATTATATATTATGAGTGTGCGTGTGCGTGGTGTGTGTGTGTGTGTGTACAGTAACAAAATTTATCTCATTTTTAGCTTTTAAATACTTTCCGATTAACTTATTAACTTTTCTATTTTCTTCAAATAATTGTCTGGTTGTTTATCAATATATTAAAAATACTTAAAAATTCACAGGAATCCATTAAGAAGCGTGTAGGTCCTATTTCGATGTGAGTTCAGCGCTCTTATAAAAGCTAGCAGACCTGGCTTACTTCGTAACACTGTAGAAATAATAAAGGTTGTCTTAATTACTAGCAGAGTTTCATCAACTTGATAAAAAAAAGACAAATTGAAACAGTTATTTACAGGGCTCTTTGGGACGTGTGCCAGGTACTTCAACATCTGCAAGAGAAGTTAAGGCACTGTTTCCACTTCGTTTGACATGACCAAACCACCGCAGACGGTGTTGCCGGCATTCGTCCTTTATATCATCTAAACCAGCACGACGCAGGATTTTGGTAGATTTGATGTGGTCCTTCAGACTAATTCGTTGCATCCATTGGAGCATTTTCATGTCGGTTCGTTGAAGTTGTTGTTCCAGTTTGGTTGTCATTGGCCATGTTTTTACACTATATAACAACACCGGATGTACCACAGATTTATAAAGCCTTGATCGTAGTGGGATGTCACGCCGCATCAATATTGAGGCAAGGAGATGCCATTTATTCCAGGCTGCACGTATGCGTGTTCGAACGGCAGCTTCAGCTTTTCCAGTACAATCCAGAACATCCCCTAGATATTGAAACGATGTGACTTTCTCTACCTTCATGGCTTCAAAAATAGTGTTATTTCGAATTTGTTGTTGTGGTTTGATGCAAGCAAGACAAACAAAATTGGACACTTTAGATAAAGTACCAATTATTTTTGAACAACGTTTGTGACACTACTGGTTACACTGCTGACACTTGATTGAATTGTTACTTACACCAGCTTTACAAACTGAACAGGGCCATAGTTCAGTAGCTGTGGATTGGATGGGTTTACCAGTGTTCATTGCTTTGGTTTTGCTGATGTTGACTTTGAATCCATGATCGTCGAGTCTGTTGTTCCAATTTTTAAACATCTGTGCTGCATTCTGCTCAGACGTGGCTGTTCAAACGATATCATCAGCATATATTAGATTCAAAATGTCACCAGTGCGTATCGGTTTTGTGATTTCTTCCATCACAGTTATAAATAACAGTGGACTGAAAATCGAGCCTTGGTGAACTCCAACGCCAATGTCAAATGCATCTGTGTTTCCAACCGTTGTGCTGACAAGAGTCTTAGTATTCGTATACATTTCCATCACAAGTCGAACAAGATATTCTGGAATGAGTTGTCGACGTATACTCCACCTGATTGCTTCACGGGGAACTCGACAAATGCATTTTTAAGGTCTACAAAAATGTGTGATAGTTGTTGATGTTTTCGAGGTACTTCTCTTGCAGTTGCCAAAAGATGTGAATTGCATCAATTGTTGATTTTCCCGCTAGGAAACCAAATTGATAATTCCCGATTGTGATACACGACGTTAATCTTCTCTCAATGATTTTTTTGACAATTTTCAGGGAGTGTTCTAACAGACGTATACCCCGATATAATGAACAGTTCAATGGATCACCTTTGTCTTTGTATAGCGGAACTGTCATGCCATAGTTCCATTCAGTTGGCATTGAACAATTTCTCCACACTTCACGGCAAAGTTATAGTAACGCTTGGATACCTGCAGTACCAGATGCTTTGATAATGTCATTTGTAAGTCCAGAGGGCCTTGCTGTCTTTCCATCTTTCATAGCTTTCAGCGCTTTTGTAAGCTCCCCTACAGTGATGTCTGAAATCGGTCCTTCGATGGGTGGAGCGTCAAAGTTAACATTGGTGAGATTTGTTTCGTTTAACAAACGGTTGAAGTATTCTCTCAACTGTAGCTTGATCTTATCTTGTTCAAGAACCATCTCATTTTTGTCGTTTTTGATGCATGAGGCACCGACTATGTCAATTTTCGTACGCCTTGCTTGTTTTGCTATACGATACAGAGATTTCATTTGTTCACCTTTGTTTTTAGTGTGCCACTCTCTGCACTGATCTGTCCGAGCCAGTGCAACTTGACGTTTTGCATAGTTGTTCTCACGGAAAATTTTATGGTCATCAACAGACTTTGATTTTGCCATTGCTTGTATGCAACTTTCTTTTTAGCTATTGCATTTTGTACACTGTCATTCCACCACCAAGTGTCCCGTTCATGCTGACGTTTTGTGCCAGTTTTCCCACAAACTGTAGTTGCAGCGTTTATCAAAACGGTTTTGTATGTACTCCAATCTGTACTGGCTTGCGATTGGTGGTCTAACTGTGTGGCGACAATCTGTTGACATTTTTCTCGATGAACTTTTTAGCTTTCACGTTTTGATTCTCCGAGGCATTTGTTTAGACTTATGTTTTGACAGTTCGACAAACATGTCTGCCACAAGGAGTTCATGTTGGGCGACACATGATTCGCCAGGTATAACTTTGACGTTTTTGAATAGCTTTCGGTGTTGTAGCTTGACAGCGAAGAAATCAATTGGCGTGGCTGATGGTCCACTTTTGTATATTATGAGATGTTCCAACTTCTTTTTAAAATATGTGTTCAGTAAACAGAACCCGTGACTTTCAGCAAACTCAAGGATACGGTTGCCATCTTCATTCCGTTTTCCATAGCCAAAACCGCCATGTACGTTGTCAAAACCATCTGTTTTCTTTCCAACGTGGCCATTGAGATCGTCTCCAATCAGGATTGTTTCAGATTTTTGTATTGTTAAGATAGTGTCAGAGAATGCAGCCAGAAGTCATTTTTCATCTTATCTGAATTGCCTGTCTGTGGTGCGTATGCAGAAATAATAATCATTGTTTGCTTTTCTATGCGAAGCTTGATCCACATGAGATGTAAATTAAACCTTTTAATATCCAGTATTTCTTGAGCTAGCGGTTCTCTGACAAAAATTCCAACACCATTTTTGGCCGTCTTTTGACCATTCCGGAATAGTTTATATTTTTCTTTGTCTGAGTTGACATGACAGACACCATTCGATTTTCATCGGGTTTCCTGAAGGCAGCAAATGTCAATCAGTGATTCAACATTGAGCGTTCCAAGTCTAAATACCATAGAGGGGCTATTCTGAATTTTTCTCATATATATATATATATATATATATATATATATATATGTATGTATATATATATATAAATAAATCTCGTTTTAAATATATATATGATAAAAACTGTAAATATATATATATATATATATATATATATATATATATATATATATATATATATATTGTAATTTGATTATTAAATAAAATAAACTAAATATTCTAATAAGTATCTAATCATAATTTGTTATTTATAAGTCTCTATCTATGGATAATTTTAATTA
>NW_008704902.1:7474496-7475942 GCF_000326865.2 Helobdella robusta | reverse complement strand
GTTCTCAAAGATACAAAAAAGTTCTAAGTATTCGAAAAAGATCCCACTCCTCAACTAAAAACTAAACTAAACACGATAATTAAGAAAATAAAAAAGCACATCACTGACGACAAACTTCCATCACTTATAGGCGAATACTCTCCTGGCTACTTATATGGGAATATAAAAACGCATAAGAATAATCATCCCATCCGTCCAATTATTAGCAAAATTAGCAAAATTACAACCGTCACATACCCTGTTGCAAAATTCTTGAACAAAATTCTAACCCAATATATTCCAAACAATTACACACTACAATCTTCCTGTGAGTATATTAATCTCCTCAGCGTTAATAAACCATCCAAATTTATTGCCTCTCTGGATGTTGAATCATTATTCACAAATGTACCAATTCATGATACAATTGACATAATTATCAACACCGTTTACCACTCAGATATGGTTCCAGTGAGCATATCGAAAGCACAACTGAAGTCTCTTTTTCAAATTTGCACTACCGAAGCACCATTCCACAGCCCCACAGGCAAACTTTACAAGCAAATCGATGGTGTCGCTATGGGTTCTCCACTTGGCGTCCTATTTGCCAGTTTCTTCTTAGGACATATGGAGAATGAGACCTTCAAAAACAATGCAAGTTTAAAACCAAATATCTACGCTAGATACGTTGATGATATCTTTGTCTCCTATAACGATCCTGAACAAATCACCCAACTTCTTGGTACCTTAAACAAATCAAAACTAAGATTTACCATTGAAATTGAAAAGGAACAACGTTTCCTTGATGTGTTGGTCACCCGTGGCGAAGAACGATTCAAGACTTTGGTCTATGTCAAAGAAACAAATACAGGAATTTGTTTGAATGGACAAAGTGAATGTACCGAACAATTTAAAGACAGCACAATAAAATCATTTGTAAACCGGGCATTCACACACTTTTCCGATATTGAAAATCGCGACGCCGAATTAAAAAGAGTCACTAACCTGCTTGTAAACAATGGATATAAGACTTATTCTATTGAAAAGGTTGTTAAAGGCAAATTACTACACAATAACCTTCCAAGTACCAACAATCAAGATAACGACATCATCTTGTATTACAGAAATCACATGTCAACTGCATACAAGGTAGATGAAGCTATTCTTAAACATATCTTCAATAAAAATGTCACACCAACCCAAATAATAAAGTTAAACTCCGAATATATTACAACAATAAAAAGGCGTCTCACCTAATACTGAAAAACAACTGTAGTCCTAGAGATAACTCTGTGCTAAGGCGTAATCACGTAATATATGAATTTAATTGCCACTTTGACGGCTGTGCACGTCAACATGGCTCATATATCGGGATTACTACTACCTCATTGACTAGAAGGCTTACGATGCATAAACAGAGTGGTGCTATCAAATTTCATTTGGACTCAACACACTCAATCACTATAA
>NW_008704902.1:7473950-7474446 GCF_000326865.2 Helobdella robusta | reverse complement strand
TTCCCGAAAAGCGCTGTTAGCCTTACCATGTCTATTGTTTTAAATAAATACGAGTTTAATAAATTCAGACTTGTTGAGTGTTCATTAAAGAAAGTCATTAATGCAAAATGGGCATATATCTTCAATGATGTTTGTATATATATATATATATATATATATATATATATATATATATATATATATATATTAATGGTAAACCATTACCCGCCATAGGCCAGACGTACGTTTCGTCTCTCACGAGACTCATCAGTAGCCTGCTAAATAAGGTTTAAGATAACACAACTCAATTATTGTAACCAAGAAACTCAAATTGAGGTGTCTATATATATATATATATATATATATATATATATATATATATATATATATATATATATATATATATATATATATATATATATATATATATATATATATATATATATATATATATATATATATATATATATATATATATATATATATATATATATATATATATATATATATATATATA
>NW_008704902.1:7460409-7473900 GCF_000326865.2 Helobdella robusta | reverse complement strand
GTAATAATATTTTTATATGATTATTTGTTTTGTTGCTCGTTTTTGTGTGACTGTATAAATATGGATAATTTTTTTAGTTAAATGATCAGAAGACGTTTTTTTAGTTTGGGTCTGCACAAGTAATTCTTACATATTTTGACCTCCTTACTTTTTTTGTCGAATAGAATTTGGATTTATGAAAAATATTATTATTGCTTTTATTATTATTATTATCACGGGCATTCCTCAGAGGAGATATAGAACTGCGATTAATGCTTTGTTGAACAAATAACTCTTTAACTCTCTCTCCTCTTAAAGTAGGTACTCATTCATTGCCCCGTTTAAAATGACGGTTAAGAAATTTTTTAAGTGTTTCGCAATCCTGACATTATATGTTTGTTTGATTTTCAATTTTTTTAATTTGTGATGTTTGAAATTTTTGTAATCATGACATTATCAGTTTTTGATTTAGAATTATTTTCATTTAGGACATCTGAAAATTTTAAAACTAGGTAATATTTTAAATAGGGGGTCAGCACGATTTATTTTTTAGAAATCTGGTTATTTTTTAGCTGACTAAAATTTGGGAAATATATATACATCGTATCGCAGAATTTGTATATTATATGAATATAAAGGAAAATGAAAACAATGGGGGAAGATGACATTGATCAACAAATCCGTACACATTATGTATTGGAATTGTTTTTTCATAAACGACAGTAAATAAAAAACAGATTTTGATTCATTATATAAGAGTATTATTTAAATAATTGAACCTAAGTCTGAATAACCCTGCAGAAAGATGCGAATGTGAACGTCGTTGGATACGAAGTTCGATCGCATAATAATGACGGAAATAAAAACGTCGTTTTGATGATTGCTGAAGTTGATCAATCTAATGAAAAAAGAGTTGTCTCTCTTTTGGCAAGCAATGAACATGTTGGAAATATTACAGAGAAGAGTGGAGTTTTTAAAAAACCCAACGGTAACAATATCATAAATCATTTTAATTTTATAATCTAACGAATTTATTTTCCAACGAATCCGTGACAATCCTTAATTAGACAAAGTTTTAATTTTGAAGTTTTGTTTAAAGCAAATTGTTATTACATCGATATTTACAGAAAATCCTATGGAAATGATGATTCCTAGGACAATTGAAGATTTAGATTTTTGCAACCATCTTTTAAACAAGTTTGACCCGGAACTTGACCAAAAACATCCTGTAATACGTCGCATCATATTTATAAAAATTAAATTATAAAAAAAAATATATTAAAATTAAACCATTTAAATGATAATAATGAAATATCTTTTATAGGGTTTTAGTGATTTGGTGTATAGAAAAAGAAGACAACAAATCGCGGAAAAAGCATATGGCTATAAAAGGTTACTAAATTCATTTTTAGAATAATCTTTACAAATGTTGAATCATTGACTTGAAAACAGTGGAATGTCGATACCGTATATTGATTATCAAGAAGATGAAACACTTACCTGGTTACTTTTATATTTTATTGCTTGATGATATTTTAAAATATAATGCAAATGATAAGAAAGAACAAGTTAAAAAAATTTCATTTTGAATGAGCTTGAATTTGCTTTAAAATTTTGTATTACAATTGTTCCATCTAAATTTTATAAGCAGTTGTGCATACATAATTTTTCGGCTTTGTCCGAGTTAGTTGCGATAGTTAACAATATTGTGCGCTTTTTCAAAAACTTTCTTTTTTTAGCAATGACAAAATAAAACGTCAATTTTAATTGGCTTTCTTTATATCGATTATTATTTTTAATTTCTGCAAACTTTACCAAAAATTATCATATTAAACTTTTTTATTATTTATCCGTTTTGTGGGACGCACTCGGTGAAGATGGCCTAACTAATGCATCAAGCGCGATAAGTCCGGTATTGGTTTGTATAAATTGGACCTTTATCAGGGCTATATAGTGTTTATTACCAATGTTCCTGTTCCCATCTGACCGCAGTATTAAGCATATCTAGATAACGGATCTGAAAAGAGATCGCTTGATTATGGCCTCATCTGCTTGAGCTGGCCTTCTTAGGAGCTTGGGTGACCAGTACTGCGTTGTGGTGTTGAGGAAATCGATTCCGAAATATCTAATTTAGGTTTTAGTTTTTTTTAATTGACAAACCTGCAGCTATTTTTGTCTTTTAAATAATTATACTATTTTTATCCTTCAGCTACTTTTACTTTTTGTAGGAGTTATTTATTTAAAATAATTAAATTCACTCGTAAACCTTTCTTGAAGGATAATTTATATAACCATACAAAAACAACTTTTCTAAAGCAGTACATTACATTTCAACAATTATACAACCAACCAAACAGACAAATACAAAATATGTACAATGCAAAAAACAACATCCATCAGCAAAACCATATGGTCAATAACCCTACATGAAAAACAAATATAAAAATAAGATATAAAAATTTATAAAGTATAAACGACACTACTTATAACAACCAATATTAATAAATGCAACAATATTATTAACCAAAAATAAACTTGATTAAAGACGAAATTTAAGATGACGACAAAAAGCACCAAGAGATTTAAAGTACGAATAAGTGCAGAAACAAAAAATTCCCATCTTCATATGAAACACTAGTTCTCGGTATTAATAACAGAGGAAAACCTAAGAAACAACTATATGTTAGTAAACCAACAAATATACAAACAGATTCTAAATAATCAAGACAAAAACCATTAACACATTTAAAAGTTACCAGCAAACTAACATATAAATGCTTAACGGGAATTCAATAAAGAAACTTCAGTCGTTCAGAGATACGATCAAACTTCCTCGGTCCAAACAGTAACGTGGCAGCAGCAGAATTTTGAACTAATTGAATAGACCGAACCAATTCCTGATCGGCAATAATAACAATAGTCTAAACTAGTCAAAATAGAATCCACAATCATTTGCTGGACGAAGTTATGAGTCAATTATCTTTTAATAAATCAAAAGATGAAAAAGATATAAGCACAAAACAATTTAAAAAATAATTCTCATCAATAATAACACACAAATTCAGGAGTAGATCTTGACAACACTGATAAGGGAGCAGGCCAAAATTTTTAAAATGTTGAAATTTGGCAGGGGGGTGGCTAAAATTTACCAAAAATTTGTGGTAGTGGGCAAAATTACTCTTGACAACCTGACGGAAAAGACCTTTAGTACGAAATATTTAAAATGAGATCCAGCAGACAAAACAGACTTTTCCTTCAACTTTTTCTAAAAGAGAATCAACATTCTTTCATAACTTTTTAAGAACGAGATTACATTTTCCAATCAATCCAAAACATTTTAAGATTTTTTCCTAAAGAGGAACCATTTTATCCACAATATTACAAAATATTTAAATATCGGTAATATACGATTCATCAGAAGAAAGAAAAACCAAAGAGGCAAGATTATATACCATAAATGATTAAGACAACATAGATCAATTAGATAAAGAGACGGTTTTTCCATTTTCCCAATAACGATCACTAGAACAAGATTTATTTTTTGAAAATAGAGAACCATGAGAAAAAATAACATAAGCCAATGAATGATTAGAAAAATAGATAGGATGAACAAAAACGAAAGTCAACAAAAAATGCAAATTAGTCCAAAAAAGGATCTAAGATATTACTACTAATATAAGCTGAGGGACTTACCTATAGTGAAAGATTAAGTAGAGACCAAACAAAGAAGTTTAACAGAAAAAGAATAATCAGGACAATAAACATGTGCATTAAAAGCACCAAGAAATAAAAAATTATAACAAGCAGTAAAAATTAAAAATGGCTTGTTAAAATTGTTGATTTCTTGATTTACTAAACAGTAAATTTCTGCAAAAATTGACAAGTAATCACACAGCTGTGTTTCACACAATTTGACAATATTTGAAAACATTTTTGAAAATATTGTCAATGATAAAATGTTTGTCTTGGTACGTTGATCATATTTTTAAACTCTATATGCAACATGTTTTAAGTCTGTTAACATTTGAATCAAAATCAAGCAAATGGAAAAAAGCGTTTTTTTTCAAAGCTGAAAACATGAATTACCTGCTCCAAATGTTGAATATACATTTCAATGTCACACTTCGAAATGTATAAAAGTTGTTCATTGTTTCATCAGCAAATATTTCAAATTCATTATCTTTAATGTGGTTATATCATTTCTTTTTGAACAAAATATTGTTTGTTATCTACATCACATAAAAGTCAACTATCCTGCAACGGTTACCAGACCTGTTTTTTCAATGAAATCTAAACGACCATGTTATTTAACCAAGTTACACCAATTTTAAAAAGTACAAGTGGGTCTTCGCAGAACGAACCACCCGCAAAACAGATTTTCGCTGAACGGACGGCAATTTTCCCCGAAATCGCGGTCCGCTCAACGGACTTTTTTCGCACAACGGACTCCGGTCAGTTGGCAAATCTCTGCGCACCGGACTTTTTTTGCACAACATTTCGTTGTGCGTGGAATCGCCAGAAAAATCGAACATTTCGCGCATGGCTGCTACCGCGGGCGGACGTACAGCGTTTTAATCTCTTCTTTTCAACCTTCAATAGGTTTTTTCACAAAATTTTTACGTGTTTTTTAAGTTTAAAAAAAAATGGTTCCGTGGACCAAATCGAGGAAATCGTCGAGATGGCCCACCAGCTAAACATGCCTGACGTTGACGTCGAAGACCTCAAAGAACACCAATAAGAGCTCACCGTGGAGGAACTGCAGCTCCTGACAAAAAAAAGCGAAACGGGATGAGACGGAGAAATCGGCGAAAGAAAATAAGTATGAGAATACGCCGGAAAAACCACAGCCTGGGTTTTCTGGGTGTCAGAGAAGTGTTCCTGTCCACCACAGACCCTTCAATCCATTGCCGATTGCAAACAACAACGAACGAAAATACGAAAAAAAAATTTTCAAAGACAAATGAAGTTAAAATCTCTAATTTTCTTTCAAAGATGTCAATTTTTTCAAGAGTAGTTGAGTAAAATCAAACGAAAAAATTCAGATAAAAAACTTAAACTTTTTTTTAATAAAGTTAAAGCGAAGTGTCTCGAAAGGACGTTTTTTAGTTTGCACTTTTTACTGCGTTGCTACTTGTTGCTAAGTGTTTCTGAGTAGTGAAAAAAGACAAACTGATTGGGCTCACTAAATACCACTTGTTTTTTTGATATTTTTCCCATTTTTTTGATTTTTTGGTTTGGCGCGAAACCAATTATTTCGATTTAAATAGAAGTGTACAGGAATTCGTGTTTCGCAGAACGGACTTTTCGCATAACAGACTTCCCCGCGGAACAGATTAACCCACTGTAGATTAGCTAAATTTGAATTAAAAACAACCGTGGGATGTAATTTTTTTTTCAAAGTGCATTCAGATTTTTAAAATTACAAGTTGCTATTTTTATTTTATTCTATATATGTACTTTATATCTTTTGGTATTTTTTTTACTAAATAAATGTTATTTGATAGACGAAAATTAAAAATTATTTTATTCTTTTAAGTTTCAAAAAAATAATTTTTTTTAAATTTGTTACAATGTATTTTCTCTCTATTTCGTTAGACTGAAAAACATTTTTTAGATTTAATAGAATCACCTGTCGAGTGAAATTTAATTTTAAATTAGCACTGCCTCGGCAGCCGGTTAAAACTGGCACAAGAGGCCGTACCACAACTCATATTGACGTGTTCAAGCTCTCGCCAGGGCTCTCAAGATAGATTTTTTTTTTTTAAATTACTACATCGATATTTTTAATTATAGTATTAGTTTTTTCTTTTGTTATAAATTAATAAAATTTGCTTTTTTTTACAGCAAAACTATTTTTTATTAAAATTTCAAAACACTTCTTTCTCGTGCCTTATTATGTCAAGACATTGGCGACCATCGACCTCCACAAAACCCGATCTTTAACACTTTGTAAGAGTTAAAATGCGGTGATATTCAACAAGTGACATAAGGATTTCAAAATTGTTATTCGTTGTTGACTGCGATCTTTTTTCCCCTAAAATTTTTCCAGCAGTTGTTAGATTTTCTATTCTTTCCTTCCGCATGATGTGACCAAAAAACTTAAACTGTCCCCGTCAGATTATCTGTGGTAATTTCCTCTTTTCATAACCGGACTGTTATAATACATCCTCATTCGAAGTATTAGAGGTTCAACTAATTTTCACAATTCTTCTCAAAAACCACATTTCAGCAGCGTTAATCTTTTTTACCATTTCTTTAGAAATTGTACAGGAATCAGAACTGTAAGTTAGCACAGCAAGAATATAACACCCCAACAGTTAAAACGGCTGAAACCGAATGTCAAATTTCGGTCAAATATTCGATTAATTTGAACATTTGGTGCGTCTCTAGCACCTGTTATTATTTTTTTTATTAGAAATAAGGCCCGGACAAATGCCCCTTGTCGACATAACAACAAAAAACATTGAAAACTAAAATATCATATCATAACATTGTCAACACAAAGGAAGCTATAAAGCCATATAAATAGCGTACCACAAATATGTAAAAAAAAGAATTAAACGTATTACTTAAGTGAACCACATATAACACCATCATCAGCAATATCAGAAATCAAACGTATTCATCAACAGTCACCTGCGTATCTACCCATTTATGGACAATGATACAATAATTCATATCCAACAACCATCCAAAAACATACATTTACAATTCACCACGCTTGCCCACATTTAAACCATCTATCAATAAATTAAATACTCCAAAAACAAAATTTAGCACTCCCAAAAAAAACCAAACGCGATTTGAAAATAGAAATATTTGGCCACTGAATAAATACTTGAATGCTATAACGTTGGCCAGGGTGAGTGGAAAGATGCCACATTAACAATCAAATTTATGATTTTATGAAAAAAAATTATTTTGAACAAAATTTTAAATAATTGTTAAGTGTTATTGTATTAAATAATGTTTCGACCAGGAGGAATGTATACAATAGCCTGAAATTGTTGTATAAGAGCTACGCATGTCAGCAATACATCGATGCATTCAATGAACTTGAAAAATGCAAATTGTATACCGATAAATCAATTCCACAACTTGAAAATGTGTCGAACTTTTTGAAAAGTTGGTAGTTTGCCATTATATTTTATTAAATATTAATTTTATTTATTTTATCTATTAAATGATTGTTAATAGCGTTGTTATCATCCTAATTCTTTAAATAATTACTTATAATTAAGTACTTATCCTGTTAATTACGTAAATATAAAAAAACTGTTAATTACTAAGGAAAAACAGGATTTCAGCTAAGACCAGTTGCTGGTCTGTTGTCTGCAAGAGATTTTTTGGCAAGTTTGGCTTTCCGTGTTTTTCAGTGTACACAATACATAAGACACGCTTCAAAGCCTGACCACACCGTTGAGCCGTTTGTTCTTTTAGTAACTTTTAAATTATTGCAAAAACTTTTCGATTATTTATTTGTTCCATTGTTTTTTTATTTTTTTATTTTCGTTCTTTGCACTTTTCCATGTAAAATTTTTTGATAAAAATTTGGTTTTACATACGTTTTGAAATAATTGTAGAGATTGTGTTCATGAATTACTTGGTCACGTTCCTATGCTGGCAAATCCAGAATTTGCCGAATTTTCTCAAGAAATTGGTCTGGCGTCATTGGGTGCCAGTGATGAAAACATAGAAAAACTATCTACCGTTATATAATACTTTTTATAATAATTTTTCACAAAATAAATTATTTTATTTTTAGAATTTTATTTTATTTAAGGTCTACTGGTTCACTGTAGAATTCGGTTTGTGTAAGCAAGAGGGTCAACTGAAAGCGTATGGGGCGGGCTTGTTATCGGCTTACGGAGAACTGAAATACTCGCTTTCAGACAATGCAACTAAATTGATTTTCGATCCTGAAATTGCTTCAGTGCAAAAGTACGATGATCAAAACTATCAGTCAGTTTATTTTGTCGCAGAGTCATTTGAAGATATGAAGAAACAAGTCAAGTTTGGCAAATAGATGAATAAAATTTTACAATAATTTCATACAAACTAATTAATTTCAGAAAATTTGCTTTAACGTTGAATCAAAACCTGAACGTTTGTTATGATCCTTACACTCAGACAGTAAGTATGATAGATGATCAGTTTGCTGCAGGAAAATTGATGAAAGATGTAAAAGAGAAAGTTTATTTATTATCGCAAGTTATGTCTAAGTTGAAAATTGACCTTTAACAGGCCAATCACACCAATTAAAAAATGACACTTTAATTACTTAAAATTGTTAGTTTAGACTGTTTGATGTTGTTCTTTTACTTACACTATGTTATTAAGAAGTCAACATTTTTAAGTTTATTCAATGTTTATAGTTTATTTTTATGACAAGTAACATTTTTAAATTTTTCTTAATGCAAATATATCAATGAAAAATTAATTTATGTTTAAAATAAATAAAAACAAAACACTTCAAAAATATTTTTTGCATTTTTATTAACGTATTTTCGTCGGTTCACTTTTATAAAAATTTCAAGAATGACTAAAAGTTTAATTGTCTGGAATTTCTTTCTTGCAATAAATTCTGATAGCTTACGTCTACAGAGCTAAACTGGAAATTAGTCTGAAATTGCATTCCTTGTTTTATTGGCGCTGAAGTAATTGTTACTAAACCTTATTTTAAATGAACATTATCCTTTAAAATTTTAACATTTTTGTTTTTTAATTAAATTGAAGCATTTAAAAGCATTTTGCATTTAAATTTTCGAAATAATATTAATTTTTTTAAAACAAAATTGATAATTTGAAATTGGGAACACTAAAGAAATGAACTAAAAGCTCTGAGTCTTATTAATATTTTTTATCTTTGAAAATTGAAATAAAGTTCATTCATATGCAAACATCTTTGGTGTCTGTTGAAAACAGTAATGATTTTTGATGATTGAAGGCAACGTAGGGCATACTCCAACTTATTTAAGAGGAAATAAACATTTTTGTTGAATGTATAGGGGCTATGTTAAGATAAAGCTGTTTGTTGCATTTGGGGTGACTTCTTGAAATTTCTTGTAAAAAGTAGATTAATTGATACAAAAGCGGTCTTAATACAGATTTTGAAATGAATTAGTATATCATACTCACTCAACTGAATGATAAAAGTGCTGTATCACTGCGTTTTCGGCATTATTCAACTTGTAGTTGAGTTTCTCTTTTTTTTCTAACAAAACTTTTATCATCTTGATGAAGTTTATTAAAGTTGAATAAAAAAACTTTTAATATTTGACATTTTTGACAAAACATTATCAATAACGTTATTACTACAGAAAAGCTCTTTTCGGCATCAACTGCCCTCATCAGTGTAGTTATACAGTAATGTTCCGTCTTTGTGTCTTTGTTTTTACAGCGACTTTGATTGTAACTTAATTAGATTATTATAATACAGATTCTCAAATGCTACGGTCGGTGTTTATAGCCATGTCGTACATCAGTGTTGTTTTGTCCAACTTGACAACCTTTTTAGGCTGGTTATTGTACCAGCGGTCAAGCACATTTTGACCAATTTTTTTCAGGATTGACCAATGTGGATAATTAGCGATCTTATTGTGGCGATGCGTAAATTCTTTTGGCGCTAGTATTGGGCATCCGGCCACAATGTGGTTGACATGCTCCTTCTGCTGCTGACACAACCTACATTTGCTGTCAACATTATTATTATTATTATGATTTTATTTAAATTTTATTTAATTTTAATCATGACTATTTCTTTATTAATTAACTAATTATTGACTTTACGCATTTGATGAAAAATAAAAGATCTGTACCCACTATTATTATTATTATTATTATTATTCATATATATTACAAGAGAGTTGGCCGATTGGTGCAATTCACTGTTTTTATGCATAATTTATGTTTTTATTGTCGTAATTGGTTTTTAAAAATAGGTTCATTCTATTCGGGAAAATTTCTAGAATATTGTAGTTTTAATTTAAATTGGTTTTATTTCGGTTTTAATAGTTTAATTTATCGAATAAATATCGGGTTTATAAATATCTGGTTCATAAATTTAAATATGGCTTCTATATGTATTCACTGTAATAAAACATTTGTATCAAATGGTAGACATTCCTGGCGCTGTACAAAATTAAATACAAACTCAAATGTTAATATTTCTACTGTTATTACCGCATCTGTATCTCCGAACTTAAACGTAAACAATAGCTCTAACAATATTAACTCTAATTTCAGTAATATTAATTCAAATAATGTAGATAATTTATTGTCATGTTGTTGCGGGAAATATTGCAAGGGCCGAAGGGGTCTTATAATGCATCAACGTTCATGCAAAATGTTCAAAACACTGAGAGTTACAAATAAAAAATCAAACCATGAAAATGATTGCTCCAGTTCACCCTTCGCCACTGCTGCCAACCTCCGCTTCAGCATCCGACACTGATCCGTCGTCTACGTCAACAGAATCAACTGATGTCGATACATCTGAATCATTGCTTCCGGGAGTCAAATTGCCAAGAACAGAGGCAGAATGGACCGAAGCCAACGACTACTTTCGAATCCATCGAAGCGATTTTTCAGATTTCGGCAACTTGAACGACGACACGATCAAATTTCAAAATTTTATCTACAATTATTTCGCCACAAATTATGGTATAATTGAATCCCCATCCACCATGAAAGGAAATAATTCGAATAAATCAATTAAAATTTTTAAAAAAGAGTTAAAACAACTCAAGTTCTTAGGCCACAACAACAATAACTTCGACAAACAGATTAGCGAAAAAAGTAAAGCTATTCGATTTAAATTAAAGTCAAAAAAATCGGCACCTAATGAAAAAACGCATGACATCTCAACGCAACTAAAACAACGGTTTTGGAAAACATGCAAATCACTATTCAACAAGTCAACAAGTTTGTCACCTCAATTTAATTCTAACAAATGCAAGAAATATTTCCATTCAATTTTAAGTGATTCTCCAAACAATAAATTCAACCTTCCAAATTGGATACAAAATCTTCAAGAACCTGCAATACCATTTAATATAAATCCACCATCATATGCAGAAATTTCATCAATTATTCGCAAATGCAAATCTAAAGCATCTCCATGCCCTCTTGACCAGATTTCAACGATACCCTTCAAAAATGTCCGATTCTTCGTACAATCCTTCATCAACTTCTAAACAAATGTTGGTCATCATCAACGATTCCATCCTGTTGGAAAAAAGGGTTCTCAATTTTAATTCACAAAAAAGGTGACGCCAATGACCCTGCCAACTTCAGACCAATAACTTTGCAGCCTACCCTATATAAAATATTCTCGTCGTTCATCAACAACAGAATATACAAATTTTTAGAATCCAACAATTACATTAATAAAAATATCAAGAAAGGTTTCTATCCAAAAGTAGATGGTTTGGCAGAGCATACTCAATTATTAACTCATATGCTCAAAGATGCAAAGAGACACCAAAGAACAGTCATCGTCTCACTTTTGGATCTTCGCAACGCTTTTGGCAAAGTCCGTCATGACCTTATTTCAGCTTCTCTAAATTACCATCATATACCACCAGCGATAACCAATTTATTAAAATTCATATACACAGACTATTCGATATCGGTCTCTGGATGCGAAAAGCTAACTCCTCCGATCCCGGTCAAGCGTGGTGTACTACAAGGTGATCCTGCGTCACCGTTGCTGTTCAACCTTTGTTTTAATCTACTCATGAAATTGTTAGAGGGAAGGGAATACCAGCAATGTGGTTACATTTGGGGCCCTTCAGCTTATTTAAAATCAAGGGCATGGTTCCAATTTGCTGACGACTCAGCAATCATCGCCAACAGCACAGAAGGTGCCCAAAATTAATTGACTTAAAGAAAGCTTGGTGCAAAGCTACCGGGATGAAAATGAGGATAGATAAATGCTGCACGTTCGGCATGAGAAAGAAAAGTGGTAACTACGAACAATTTCTGCCGAGGTTGACAATTGATGACACCCCTGTACCGTAGATTCGCATTGGTGACCATTTCGAATATCTAGGTAAAATATACGATTTCGAATGCAACAATTCCAAAGCTAAAGACTTGCTGCTCAACAAATTACAAGGCATGTTGTCAACGATTTCAAGTCTGGACACCACAGCCCAGTGGAAACTTCAAATTTTACGTCGTTTTATCCCAGCTCAAGTAGCCTTCGAACTGCGTATTTACGATATATCACTGTCATGGATTGCCAGCAAGTTGGATCCATTGATTAACGATGCCGTTAGAACTTGGCTGGCTTTACCGATAAGCAGCTGTCTATCTGAGATTCTTTCACTGCCGTACAAATTGGGAGGTCTGAACATCAGATCCCTGAAACATTATGCTGAATCATTGAGAGTGAAGCTTCGCAACTACCTTAAATCTAACGGTAACGAAGAAATGAAAAGTCTGTGGAGCGAGTCATTTAATGACTACACAAAAATAGACAACTTGCTCCCAGTCACCAAAGATATAAATCCCACTCTCCATGATTTGAAGCTCAAACAGCAAGAAACGGTGTTCGACCATTTATCATCACTAAGCTCCCAAGGAATAGTGTTGAAGACAGTGAAGGAAAGCATCAAATCAAATCAAATAGTTCGCTGGTCAAGGTCTACGGCCACACTGTCAGAGGTTATTTACAAGTTTATTAGGAAAAGTATCATTCAACAACTTCCAACAAACTCCAACCTAGCAAGATGGGGCAAAACGTCTAAACCACAATGTCCACTATGTGACGCTTATCAAACAAACAAGCATGTTTTGTCTAATTGTCAGATCGTCACAACAAAGTTTTCTCAATAGTTTTAGAAAATATTAAAAAATGCGCAAGTTTGGAAGTCTCGTTGTTTGCCGATCTGGAGTGTGAAGATTTTCGTCCAGTATCAACGCTGTTTAAATCTCTGCGTCCTGATATAGCACTGGTCCGCGACGACACGATCGAGATTTTAGAAATAACGATATGCCACGAAACAAATTTTAAAAAATCTAAAGAATACAAAATTGAAAAGTACTCTCAAGCCCTTTAACTTAATTTAAAGAGTGAATACAATAATTTTAAACTTTTAATTAAGACATTTGAAATTTCTACAATGGGTTTTTACAATACTTTTAATTTATCGCTGGTCAACTTAATTTGGTCGAACGATTTTAGAAACAATTTAATAAACTCTGTGTTATCATCATCTTACTCAATATATTGCGATAGGAATAATGAATGAACCTTATTTTTATTGGCTATAATCCTCTATTTGTACTCATTTTTGTCGAGTGATGAGCAAATTAGACTAACAGCTTATTAATTTAAATACTTTATTATATTAAACATTATTTTATATCTATCTTTATATTCATTTTGTGATATTTGATAAAATAAAAGCAGTGTTCCCATTATTATTATTATTATTATTACTACTATTATAATTATTGCTCGAATAATACGAGGGTTGGACGTTTACGTTCAGCTCACTATTTTTA
>NW_008704902.1:7456599-7459401 GCF_000326865.2 Helobdella robusta | reverse complement strand
AATCACTTCGTCCCGACATCGCACTACTCCGTGACAACACAATTGAAATATTGGAGCTCACCGTCTGCCATGAGTCTAATTTTTTCAATTCAAAACAATATAAAATGGACAAATATTCTAATAACCTCCATAACAATTTACTTGACAATTTAAAACATTTAAAAATAATAATCAACACGTTCGAAATTTCGCCGCTAGGTTTTTTCAATTGTTTCGATTTGTCGCTGGTCGACATTATTTGGTCTGATCAATTTTATAATAGTCTTATTAACTCTGCGATATCCTCATCATGCGCTGTTTATTGTGATAGAATTTTGACGGAATGAATCAATGTAGAACTAATCTGTTCTCGTTGTACTCATTTCGTGTTTCTTTCACTGAATGACGAGCTACGTAGAATACGCTTTTATAATTTTTTTTTTGTTTTTCTTTACCTAAATCATTTTTGATTTATTATTATTATTATTTATTTATTTATCTTATAATTATCTTACGTTATACAATATTTAATTTTAACATTTTATTGACATATTTTATTTTGACTATTTTTGATTTTACTGGTTTTCTCTGAATAATAAAAGAGTTTACATTATTATTATTATTATTATTACCAGTATCATCTCTCTTCAAATCACTTCGTCCAGATATTGCCATTCGACGAAGTGATACTATCGAAATAGTGGAATTAACAGTTTGCCATGAATCTAATTTTTCTAAATCTAAAGAATATAAAACATCTAAATACTCTCAAAATCTTAATAACAATTTGATAGACGAATTGAAAAACTCAAGTATTATAATAAATTTATTTGAAATTTCCTCGCTAGGTTTTTATAAATATTTTAAACTATCATTAATTAATTTTATTTGGTCTGATCCTTTTCATAGAAGTCTAATTATTTCTAAAAGGATGTTCTCATTATTATTATTATTATTATTCCATCATATTCCATTTCATATAAGCAACTTAACTAAATGCATATACACGAACTACTCAATAACAGTATCCGGATGCGACCAGCTAACACATTCCAGTCAAGCGAGGAGTGCATCAAGGTGATCCCATGTCTCCACTGCTCTTCAACCTCTGCTTTAACCCCATAATGAAACTAGTTGAAAAAACCGAATATCAACAATGCGGCTACATTTGGGGTCCCACGGCTAAATTAAAGACAAGAGCGTGGCTACAATTCGCAGACGACACGGCGATCATTGCTAACAGCACTGGAAGCGCTCAAAAGTTAATCGACTTAAACAATGCATGGTGCAAAGCTACTTGAATGACAATGAGGATAGACAAATGTTCCTCATTCGGCAAGAGAAAAAGAAAAGGTGCTTATGAACAGTTTTATCCGATGCTGTCCATCGACGAAAAACATATTCCTCATGTAGATATTGGAGGCCACTTCGTATATTTAGGTAAATTATACGATTTCGAAGGAAATAATACAAAGGCCAACAATCTAATGGTCAATAAACTCAAAAAAATATTAACAACTGTCAGTGAACTGAACACAACAGCTCAACTCAAATTACAAATCATCAGATTTTAGTTGCCGTCACAATTTGCGTTTGAGTTTCGAATGTACGATACATCGCTGACTTGGATTGGTGAAAACTTAGATACCTTGGACACCAAATCGGCAAGAACATGGCTATCCTTGCCTATCAGCAGCTGTCTGTTGGAAACTATGTCGCTCCCATATAAGTCAGGTGGTCTAAATGCTAGATCACTCAAACATTTTGCCGAATCTCTAAGAGTAAAATTACGAAATTACCTTAAATCAAACGGCCATGAGGAGTTAAAATGTTTGTGGAGTGAGTCATACAATAAGTATATTAAAATTGACAACATGCTTCCCGACTCAAATGACACAAAATCGACACTCAGCGCTCTAAAGAACCGGCAAGTAAATGAAGAACTGGAACATTTGCTGTCACTCCGCTGCCAAGGGACCATTTTTAAGTCGATTAAAGACAACATTCCCGCGGTTAGAATTGCTCACTGGTCGAGGTTCACCGCCAAACTTCCTGAAGTACTGTTCAAATTTGTTAGGAAAAGCCTCATTCAACAGCTTCCAACGAATGCTAATCTATTTAGATGGGGAAAATCGTCTTCTGCCCTTTGTACACTTTGCAATGCTCGGCAAACCAACAAACATGTCCTATCCAACTGCAGCTCGGTGGCAGCATTAAAAAGATACACAACAGGCCATAACAATATTCTAAATATAATAATAGAAAAATTAAAATCATACGCAGGACCAGAGGTTGCGATGTATGCAGATGCAGACGTCGTTTATGATGGGATCCGCCCACTGTCGTGTCTCTTCAAATCATTTCGTCCCGACATCGCACTACTCCGTGACAACACAAATGAAATATTGGTGCTCACCGTCTGCCATGAGTCTAATTTTTTCAATTCAAAACAATATAAAATGGACAAATATTCTAATAACCTCCATAACAATTTACTTGACAATAATAATTTATGTTTAATATTTTCTTATTTTGTTTTTTTTTTTTTTTTTTTTTGTGTGTTGACTCTTTCATCTGTCTGCCAATTGCCTAACTTTATAACATTTCTTTTTCTCTTCCTGATTGGGTAAGTGGTCCGTTGGGCCCTCTGGTCAGTTGTGTTAAATAAATAAAATAAATAAATAATCAACACGTTCGAAATTTCGCCGCTAGGTTTTTTCAATTGTTTCGATTTGTCGCTGGTTGACATTATTTGGTCTGATCAATTTATAATAGTCTTATTAACTCTGCGATATCCTCATCATACGCTGTTTATTGTGATAG
>NW_008704902.1:7429627-7454079 GCF_000326865.2 Helobdella robusta | reverse complement strand
CCACAATTTGTTTCCAGTGTTGTTCTGACTCTTGTTGTCTTGTGTTGGTCGTGCGAAAGCCGATCAGACTCGACGGCCCAGTGAAAACAGGCCAGGGTTGTGCGAAAGCCGACCGACTGACTGACAGGCCCAGTAAAAACAGGCCCTTGGTCGTGCGAAAGCCGACCGACTGACTGACAGGCCCAGTAAAAACAGGCCCTTGGTCGTGCGAAAGCCGATCAGACTCGACGGCCCAGTGAAAACAGGCCTTGGGTTCTGTGAAAACGAATCCGCCTCGTTCTTTTGTTTCTTGTGCTATTTGTGGACCTAGGGTTCTTTGCTGGATTCTATACTCATTGGTATAGTTTCACACGCAGCTTGCAATTTCCATAGGCTCCGATTTTTGTGATTCATTTTTTATTTATTTCTTGGAGTTGTATCGACATCACCATCGGATACACACGTCGAGGTTTTACGATTAAACGGCAAGAAACATATCCCAAGTTGAAGACCCAACAAGAAGAGTTCTAATTCCTGTATTATTATAGAGTTCATTAGTTCAATTCCTTTTATTTACTTCCGTCGATTAATAAAATTGTTATCGAATATCGTGTGTTACTCAGTAAAATCATATAATTCGAAAAAGCCCAGTGCCACACAGGACTGGTCGAACTCACGATAAAAATATACACAAAAATTATTGTCGGACCATACAAAAATTCCCTGAGAAAGATAGAGGAGGAGATTACCTCACACCACCAGCTGTTTTAATTGTTTTCATTTATAAATTTTCCGACAATTAGCGCCCAACTTGTGGCTTTGTCATCCTTTAAAAAATCTCCTCCTCATTCATTTTAATTTATTATTTTAAAATCTCCGACAATATATATATATATATATATATATATATATATATATATATATATATGCACTTGTCGCAGTTTATATATTTTTATAGGAAATGTGTATAACCTAGTACTTGTTGCAGTTTATATGAGGAATTTTCGTAATTTATTGCTGTTAGTGACTTGTTAATTTTACTATCTTCTTTATTTATGCCAGCTTAATTATTTTAACCATACCAGCAAATGTTTTATTTTATTAATTTGTTAGCCCCCGTCAAATTAAAACAATTTCAACATTTATAAATTTTGGCTCCCATGTCAACGTTGTCTAGAACCACCAGTGTATCGATGCATTGTGCAACTCATTATCATTATTGAAAAATTTTAACAAAACCGCTTATTCAGGCACAAACGCGGGCAAAATTAGTTTTTCGATTCTCATTATCCAGTTATCTTCTTTTCTAATTACTTATCCTGCATTTGTTTTCGGTTTTAAAAGCAAATTGATTTAGCTCTTACTCACCAACACAACTTATATTAAAATATAATGTTACATAAAAATACTAAAACATTTCTGTTTTGCAAAAAATAAACATATTTGGATTGAGAACACCACTTACATTACCATCTGCAATCTGCAAAGTTAATGTGTGAATGTTTTAAAACTTTACACAAAAAAGTGTGAATGTTGTAAAACATCACATAACTTTTTATAGTTTGATACTTTGTTGTCAAGAGACTTATCCGTTATTTCATTAGCAATAAATTGTAATTTGCCCAATGTGTGTCTTAACATGAACAGAAGTCGTTTACGTAAACGCGCAAAAGTTCTATAAATTCGATGCGTCTGTAGCAGGATAGTCAAGTCATTGATCGTTCATGTGCGTTGAGACAAAAATAAATTCATAAAACTGTTCAAATAGATTTTATTTATTTATTTAAACATGAAAGATCAACAAATTCAATTTATATTTTTGTGTTGGATTCTATTGAATTTGGAATGGTAAAAAATAAATTATTTTAAAAATTATTTATATAAAATATTTTTTAAATTTTACAGTGGGATAGGTTCTCCAAACAAATCCAGAAATACTGTTCAAATCCCAAACAGCGAACACTTTGTCAGAGAATTTGAAAAGAAAGCTGTTGATTCAATTGGATCTTGGCTACTGAAAAAAAGATATACTAATAATGATTTTGAATACGACAAAGAATTCAGAAAATTAGTTGAATTATGGTACAAATTTTTTGCAAAATTAATTGAAAGTGAAGATATGGAACAAAAGACTTTATTTAATTCCGATGTTAATTATCTACCCCAAAAAAGAATAGACTCTATCGGCAGTCATTTGCTCAAAAAATAACAGAGTTATCAAGTTAATGTTAAATGCTGGTTGTTGGTTTTAATTTTCAAACTTTTCTTGATAATTATCATTTATAAAATATAGCGTAAAGTGTTTTGTGGAACTGATATTTCATATAAAATTTTAATATATGACAATATAGACGTGATAAATTTTATTGGAGAAGTAATTAAATCTATCAATTTCATAATTTTAAAATTGTATTACTGTTTTAAATAAATTTAAATGAAAATATTTGCATAAATATTTTATTGGCCTGAACCAATTGATAATAAAATTAGCTGTATCAGCTTTCAGAATCTTTTTACAATAATTTTGTACATCATAAGGACAAACATTTCTAACATTTTGGTTTTGAAAACAAAGATTTAAAAATCTGAAAATTTTTTGAAAATTTTGAGACGTGAGCCGAACATGTACAGTGTACATCATCGATTAAACCTCAAATATTTTTGATTTTTGCACAATCGGTTTAACATCAAAATAGGCCTATCATCTGATCTGTTGAACTAAAAAAAATAACTATATATCCTTTTTGTAGAATTCGAGTTTTCAAATAGTTTATAAAAATAATCGTTCCAAGTAATAAATATGAGCCATAACATTAAAAACCATTTCACCAAAAAAATTAATAATCTGTTTAATGGCAGTAAATAATTGTTCAATGCAAGTTTTTGGGTTTCTATTAGAATCGGCAAATCTTAGATTTAGGTGTTGTTGAGTGCTGTAAATGATTGTTATGTTGTCATTCAGTATTTTTTGGAGACCACAGTGTTGTGTAAGTTGAGAAAGTGGTTGGGCCGTCTCTCTTGAGCACCGTTAGTCTCCGTGATAAGTGTTAGACGTGCCGATATATGATGATTTTAGACGCATACAATAGTTAGGCACTACAATCACCAGGAGTATTAGAATTATTTTGTATAAAATACAGTTAGGATTGGGTCGACAATGAGAACGCACTTTATCATTTAAACGACTTTCCAAAAGAATGAGAAGCCATATTAGATTATAAATAAATATAATATAAATTTATAAATAACCGTCAGTTATTTTTCTAAAAATTTTAAGAGTCTTTGAATTCGTACTCTTGCACGACTTTAGTTTTCATGAGTACGCATTCTAAAGTGCAAGAGTACGCAATTTTGAAATCCATGTTAACTACATGTGTCATATTAAAAATGTCAAAATCCTAGATAGGTTGCATCCATCCACGACAAGTTTCACATTGAATCCAATTTTCTGTTATTGGCTCAACATACACTTTTTTGCAAGCATACCATGCAAAACGATTCTCTTTATTTTTTAAACTGGAGGAGACTTGAGATGTGTTTGGTATTTTTAATGGAATCATATCTGAATGATAAACACTATTGATGATAATATCAACTGGAAGATTTGTAAACAAAGATTCGACATATGATTTGTTAGTGTTCAATAAATTTTCGTGAGGACTGATGATTATAGTTATTAGGAATGAATGAGGTCAGGATTTTGTTTAGATATTTGGCAATTGGGTATGTTACTGATGGAATTTGGCTGATGACAGGTCGAAGAGGGTTGTTATTTTTGTGCGTTTTGATGTTGCCATAGAGGTATCCAGGTAAGTATTTGCCTTGGAGTAGTTGGAGAGTTGGGTCTTTTGTGATAGCTTGAAATTTTGTGTTGCCGTTGAGTAAGTGTTTGATTTGACTTGTCTGCACGGCAAATGACAATTTCTTCATTTTTTTGAAATTCTGTTAGAAGTTTACTCTAAAAATTGCCTCTTTGTTTCTTGGCTTCAGTTTGTAGCTCAACCACGATGGATGACTTCACTGCAATCTTGGTTTGTCGTTCTGCCTCGTTTATTTGCACCATCAGTTTTTCAATTTCAATTTTTATAGATATATATGTCACGGATTACTTTCGGAGGTATAACAAATCCAGGCTCGTTTAAATATTTTTTTTTAATAAACGAAAATCATAACAAAAATCAGATCAACAGTTCGATATTCAAATCTTCTATATTCACGGTTTAGTTCGATAATAATATGGTTAATCAACAATCCACAACAAAACGTTTCTTAATAATACTAATTAATATAACTCTACAAAAGAGTTTTTATTATTACTAATTAATAATACAAGACAAAACGGTTCTTAATATTATTAATAAATAATACAATACAGAATGGTTCTTAATATAGCTAATTAACATTCGCTACTAAATGATTCTAGTTCTCAATATTACTAATTAGCATTACACTACTAAACGGTTCTCAGTATTACTAATTAATAATACAATACAAAACGGTACGATACGATACAAAATAATTTATTATAATATCAATTACGATACCTCTACTCCAAACTAATCTTAATACATGCTGTTACAGACGTGTGAAGTCAAGATAAGAACCAGTAGTTAGAAATTGCGTGAAGTGCTTGTAAATTAATTAGAAGGCGTAAATAATTAAAATGGTTGTAAATTCATGTGACACGGCAGGTGAAACATTTACAAGCAATTCGGTAGATATATAAACAACGCCAAAGCAAGATTCGACAGAGACACAGGAGAGGACAGATACACAAGAGAGAGGAGAACAGGTAAGAAGAAGACGGAACAACTGTTGACGTTGAATTAGTAAATGTGATTTACGTTGTTATTTGGATTAATTTATTGTTTCTATTACTGCTGGTATTAAATAAACATTCAACTTAGTTTGCGTTTAAAAGTAGTTGCATTCATCTATTGGAAATCTTGAACCTACGGATAAACGAACTCTTGACTATCGTTGGAAGCTACAACACGGTGTTGAAGATATAGCGAGTATTGAAGCTATAACATCGGTGTTGATAGTTACGAGGTCGAAGAGGTTACAACACTGGTGTTAGAAATGGGATCTTCAGGAGATAACACACTGGTGACAGAGGTAAGATTTTGATAGCTGGAAACTCACTGCAGTAAAGGACGCCAGAGCTAGGAGAACGCAATACAATTAGTCCGATGAGAGAAGCTTAATTATTGACGATTGGTTGTATTCCGTAATTTACCCGTCGATTAGTTATTGTGCTGTATTCTAACGACATTATCGATTGAATAAACGATGGATTGATCACAGCAATACACACAAGTGATTGCTAGCAGTGTTTTCTTTCTGATAAAGTTCATTTGAAATAAATTTGTTCAGGAATCAAGAATCCACGTAGAGAGAAATAACCATACCCTACAAGTTCAAGGGGTCTGTTATAACAATACTATATCACCAGACAATAACCAACATACATACTAAAAAACGTTTAATTTATTCGAACCCAACGAGCAAAGCTTAAAGACCAGCATACAACACAAAATAAACACGAGCATGTCCAGTTGTCCACTATCGTACAACGCATCCAAATATCGTGCTGAAAACAATTTCGTGACAATATATATATATATATATAATTAGAGTTAAGAATGTTGTATATATTATTATTATTATTATTTAAAAACTGTTTGATTAGTTTAAATACGTTTAAAATTACTCAAATTGGCTTCTTTAATACTTTCAATTTACAATTAATTAAAATTTTATGGCCTATTTCTTTTATTGACAAATCAATTAAATCGACATAGGCCGTCTATTGCCACAGAAACATTTTATAACCGTTTAAATATGTCACCTAACTACACTTATCATAGATAATGAGTAATGGGGTTTTTATTGTGCATTTAAATGACAATGATCAACTACCTACCTGCATCATATCCTACCGTAATTCAGATATTCAACACACTCGATTCAAGGCTGTTCAAGAAAATAGAAAATAACAACAACCACGTCATCCATCCCCTACTACCACCAATCAAAACTACAACACACAACCTTCGTCAGCGCAAACATAACTATCAAGTCGTCGCCCAATCTACATACCAGGAAAAGATCTTCATCACAAGACATCTCAAACATATTAGCGCTTAAGAAAACTTTATCATTACTGAACTAGTTTTTACTTATTGATCACCTCACTTTTATCGATCACCTCATTAACTCACTAAGTCATCATTTAGTCTATTAATAAGTCATCAAACATTAATACTCATTAAAACTTTTTCACTCACAGGCCTAGCCTTTATTTATCGATCACCTCACTAAGTCATCATCTAGTCTATTTGCCGTTACTTCATTTTATATTCCATCGTCAATTACTTTTCTTTTATTTCTCTTATTATTATTATTTATTTTATTCTAACATATTTTATTTTTTAATTCTAATATATTTTACTCTCTTCCTCACTTTTTGTATTTATTTTCTCACTTATTTGTTTAATTTTGTTTTACTGCCTTGCATGTTGTTACAGTTTCTGCGTCTGTCAGATCCTGATTTTAAAGAATAATAAAAAAAAGATATTTTATTCTATTTAATATTTTATTTGACTGATTTTTTGTATTAAAAGAGTTTTAATTATTATTATTATTACAAGCCAAGCACAGCGCCAATTACAAAAGATCTCAAAAACGCTCCCTAAAAAATGAATGAACATAAACATTAATCAAATAAAAATTAGTTCTGCACAAATAAATGAGCCTTCAACTTTTTTTTAAACAAAATCAAAGATAGATCTGGTCTTCTTAAAAAAGCCGGTAAACTGTTCCAAACCACAGGTCCAGCAACAGCAATATTGCGTGATCCGATCTGTAAATTCGTTGCTGGCACAACCAGGAGGTTCGTATCAGTTGATCTTAAGTGTGAGCCCAACACATATGTTTTTTTGATGAACTTGCATGTCAAATATTGTAGTGCCAAACCATTAATTATCGAAACATTAACACCGCAATTCTGAAAATTATCCTCCTCTCAATTTTTAGCCGGTGTAGCTCGTTTAAGATTTGAGTCACATGATCAAACTTCAGATTTTTGTGACAAGTTTTGCAGTTCTTTTTTGAATTGACTGAAGTGCAGCTATTGATTTTTCAAATAGTTTAAAGTACAAACTGCTACAATAATCCAATCTAGATGTAATAAAAGCATGTACTAATGTTTCCATAGCAGATTTGTTCAAATAGTGTCAAATCCTGTATAATCTTCTGACATGTATCATACTTGCAATAGCAAGCGATCTAACCAAACAGCCAAATTTAAGACTGTAGAAACAATTGACATCTCAATGTCACCTACGTCAATCAAGTTTAAACCAAGCCACAAAAACCTCTGCAATGTACCAACAGGAAGCATCTGGGTTTTACTCCGTTCAACCTCAAGGAATTGCTCGAAATCCAACGTTCAATCTCCATAAAGCATCTAACAAGTCTAACAACTTCAATCTGAAATATCTCTGAATGACCTGTAGCAATTATCTGTAGATCATCTGCGTATGCATGGCCAACGAGTCCATGCGAATTTATTATTTCAGTTATATCCTATGAATGAATAAAGTAAAAAAAAACGGTCCTAACACTGATCCTTGAGGAACACATGTTGTTACCTTTTTGACAGCTGATGGAACTTTTCCAAACAAAACCTGTTGAGTTTGACCCGTTAAGTATGACTCAAACAAGGCAAGTACTGTTCCTGACACTCAAAAATTGTTATGCAATTTTTCCAAAAGTTATTGTAATTAACACAGTCAAATGCAGAAAACATATCAAGAAAGGAGAGTAATGACCTTCGACCATCCATACCCGCAAACAAGTTTGAATAAACATGAAGCAATGCAGTCTCAGTCGAATGGTAGCTTCTATAGGCCGATTGATTGATTGGCATTAAATTTTTCGCCGTTAGATGTGATCATAGGCGTAGCCAGGGGGGAGGGGGTTTGGGGTTCAAACCCCCCCCCGAAATAATGAAAAAAAGTGTATTTTGCAATAAATTAAAAATTATTAAAAATTACCATGAAAATTAAAACTGCAAATTTTTAACGATCCGTTCACGATATTTGTCAAATATTAGTAATAGTTAACTTTTGTCTTTGGTAATAAAAAAATTAATGAGTAGATTGTTGTTTGTAGTTCCGGTGTTTCCTTTTTGATGACGGTTGTGTTGCGCAGTGACGAAATAAATACATCTGATTCGATCAAAATTCAATTTTTATTGATTCGCAGGTAGTTTAAATCGTTTTTAACTTTTTCAATTCATAAATTTGTCTTTAAAATAGCCATAAGAAATATTTTTATAATGTGTTTGATAAAATATTTTTAATTGGAACTGTCCGTGAAGAAAGAATGTCACGTTTTTTCTGTAAAATCGCAAAGTGAAGTAAGAAATATCATTTTAATCGGTGTTTTCAATGTAATCTCAAATAAATTTTATTTTAGACTAAATTGAGATTATTCGCAGAATAACCGCGTAGCCACGATTTTTTAAGTCACAAATAATTATTTTTCTTCCAATGGGATTTCTTCCTTTTACTTTACGGAAGCATTTTAAAATTTGAACAGCTCGACTGAAGTTACAAAATTTAATAACTCATATTTTCTCACTTTTCTATATTAATTTATGCAATAATTAATATTATTGTTTATTAAATTACACAAACTTACATAGCAGGTTAATTTCATTTAATTTCTTGAACGATTTCTTACGCACTAATGTCTATCATCAGTTGATAAGGCTCCCAGCTATTTGAAATCCTAAATTTAAATTCATGCTTTTTCACAAAAATAAAATTGTAAAGTTTTACAAGTCGCGTTAGTATTGCTCTGATAAAAAGTACACACGAGTCACACCAAATAAATGAACAAGCATAATTTTGTTTGAAAATAGAAATTCATAAAAAAATAATTTCAATTTTTTATTGAAAACAGCTAGACTACAGACAGAATTAAAACTTATAGCAAAACAATAAACGCGAACACTTGACTACTAACTTTGTAATTTGTCAGATGTGTACAAGCAGAAATCAAAAGAGTTTGTAGAGATGACTTAATTTTAGCATTAATTAAAAGTAATGATTAAGCTATAGAAATATTTGCAAATAAAATTTTGAGTTCTGTAAATGATGGTTATGTTGTCAGTTGAAAATCGACTTAATGCTCTTGAAGCTCTTCTTATCAACACAATGTTTATAGCTACGTCAGAAACAAGCCACTTGGAGTATAAATTTTACCAACCACATGCATTTAAATATTTTACATCTTAATGCAGTATTTATTAATTTAAAAACATTTGGTGAAGAAAGTTCATTGAACTATAGCCAGGTCAATAAATTTAAATACGACAGTGTATCTGAAATTACTGAACGCCGTTTTAAAGTTTATCTATTTATGTAATTGGTGTTCATTTATGTGTATTAATTAGTTATACTAGATAAAATTGAAATTTCACGTAAGATTGACACTCATGAAATTGATTTTAAATATAAATAAACTACACAAAACATCTAAGATCAAAGCAAATTTTCATAAATTTTGTTTCGAATATTTATCATTTTTTTCTTTAAGCTCTTCCGCAAGCAGGACACAGAACTTCCAACCCACTGACCAAGAAACCTCTTCCAACCAACGAGCTGGTGCATTTGTAACATTGAAAACATTCATTATGCCAATGCCTATCATCGAAAGAAATAAATTTCGTGGTACCCAAACCTGTAAATTGGCGAATATTAAAATAAAAAATTATAATATAATAACTTTTTAAAAGTTAGAAAAAATGAAGAATCACATACCTGTAACAGGTTTCGTACAGCGACAACACTTTTTTGCGAACAACTGAGCGAAACATTCAGCACAAAAAGGTTTATCGTTCTGACTTGTAAATTTTTCTCCGGCTAATTGTCTTTTGCAGTTCGTGCAAGTGAAACACTCCTTGTGCCATGGTGTATCTTTGTATGTAATACCACCTTTGTTGATGACCTAATTGTGTTTTTACATTTCAAATACAGATCATAATAAATGTTATATAAGAATGAAATATGATAAAAACTTGTCATGTGTGTAGTAAAGGTTTGTTATGAAAAGTGTTGCATTCGTGTTGTGAAAGTACATATGCCCTATTTATTGTACGTTAAATTTTTAATAAAATGAGTTACTCCGTTGCACTGAACGCATCTCTGTGCAAATTTTTCTTCATAACATGGAACACAGATAGGCTGTTGATCTTTCGGTATGAACGTCTTAACACCAATCGGCTGCATGCAAACTTTGCAGGTAAAACATTGCTCATGAAAATTTTTACCTTGAAACTCGTACTTTTTCATACCTAAACAGCAAGATAATGAAAGTGTTTAAAAACATTAATGATTAAATTACCTCTCCATTTCTCGTATACAGACAAAAAATTTATTTTATTCTTTTACAACATAATAAATTAAAATTTACGAGTAAGTGATTTCAATTTTTTGGTTTTGCTAATTGTGTTTATTAAAAATAATTAAAACAGCAGCTCTTTGAAAACAATTGAGAACAAGTCGTTGGTAGAGGTGAGCATGGGAACGGGAATCGGGAATGATGGACTAGAATGGAAAAAATGAGAAAAATGGAAAAGACCACATATATGCCCAAATTTGAAAAAATTAATTTTTATCGAAATGTCAGTT
This sequence comes from Helobdella robusta, assembly GCF_000326865.2. Taxonomy (NCBI): domain Eukaryota; kingdom Metazoa; phylum Annelida; class Clitellata; order Rhynchobdellida; family Glossiphoniidae; genus Helobdella; species Helobdella robusta. The sequence continues at coordinate 7,443,397 of NW_008704902.1, read as the reverse complement.
TTCTATGCAACTCGACGCGCGTGCGTGTGCGTTAACAAAGAAGATTACCGCGTAGAAGCAAATGGAGTCATAAAGAAATTTCATGCTAAATATATATCATTATATATATAACACGAAGCTTCTTATATATATATATATATATATATATATATATATATATATATATATATATATATACATACATATATATATATATACACACTCTGTTTTGAATACTATCTTAACTCACTCTCTAGACACTTTTGCCCCCCTCCGTCCTGTCAAAAACAAAAAGAAAAAATGCTGGATCAATGACAACATTCTAAGCCTTGCAAAAAAGAAAAACAAACTATACATCATCAGCCTTAAATATCCAACCACCAGCAACATTGCCATCTACAAAAGCTTCAGAAACATGTTCACATCTATTAAACGAAAAACTGAACGAGACTACTTCTCTAACAAACTTGAAGACGCACATAACAATGTTGGACAAAAATGGAACAGACCCATCTCCATTCTTTCCCCGCTGTCAAAAATTCTTGAGAAACTTTTCTTTAAAAGACTCTTTAATTTCTTCTGCTCCAACAATACTATCTGCAATAACCAATACGGATTCAGACCCAACCACTCAAATGAGCTTGCTATTCTTGACTTCACTCAGCATATACTAAATGAAATGAATAACAAAAATCTTTCTATTGGCATTTTCCTGGACTTATCCAAAGCCTTCGATGTCATCGATCACAAAAAGCCACCTGAATAACATAATACTCTCCCAAAAAATATCAATACGTTTAATTTTTAATCTCAAACCCGAGTCTCATACTAAACCCTTCTTCCTAGCAAAAAAAAATTTTACCACTTAACTTCATCTGTCTTACTACTCTGCTTTAATCGTTTTTAAATTTATCAACAATCTTCTCCCACCTCACTTTATCAACTTCTACACATTAAATAACTCCGTCCAATCTACAACCACTAGACACCCCTCTCTTCTATATCTACAAAACTCGCCTCAAATTAATCCAGACAAGCATAAAAATAACAGATCCTAAAATTTGGACAGAACTTGTACCTCCCCATCTAAGAGCCATCATAAACCTACAACATTTCAAGTCAAAATTCCGTGCTTTTTTATTGACACTGGATCTCGACTCCACCACCTAAAACTATATTAAGAATACGTTAGAACAAATGATGCGGATGAATGGTCTTTATGAATGGTTAAACATTTATGTGTTTATATATGTACTGAGCGAACATTTACATAGTTATATGTCTATATATGCATGACACGAACATTTACTTATTTATCTTCAATTATCTTTCTGCTTCAGTTATTTTCCTTATTTTATTCCATTAATTATTCATGTATCTACCTGCGGTGGCCACCACAAGACAAACAGTCTTATTCGGTCTCCGCATATTCAACTTCATAACTTTTATTCACTTATTTGATATGTTGTTGATTATGAATAAAAATTTGAAATGAAATGAAAAATGAAATATATATATATATATATATATATATATATATATATATATATATATATATATATTTGCACGAGGTATGCAGTTTTATTGTATTTTATTGTATTTAGTTGAACGGGCAGTATGAATGTATATTATCGACATTGATATAGTTTATATAGTTTATTTATATTTAAAATCAATTTCATGACATTGATCTAAGTGTTGTAACAGTCGTTACGTCGCTGACCCCACTATTTGATATTTAATATTAATACTGTTTTTACACATGTGTATACACATGCATCATACATATTTTCATATTCATTGGATACTTTCCTACACATGTACAACACTTACATCAATTTCGATAATATACATTCACACTGTCCGTTCAACTAAGCACAAAAGAATACAAAAAAACTGCATACCTCATGCAAATTCCACACACACAAACACACACACATATAAATAAATAAATATATATATATCGTACACACGTGATCGAGACACACATTCACATACACACACACGTGTGCGTTAACAAAAAAGATAACGACATGAAAGAAAAGAAATTTCATTAAAAATATATACGCGAACCTGTGGTCGACACATACACCCACACATATGCACACGTGTGGTCATTAGAAATTCACATAGTGTGCATGTGCATAGCATATTCATAAACATGTGTAAAATTATATGTAGTTTGTCATTGCTGTTTTAATACTTTTTAGAGCTTTTGAATTTTTATTTTGTTTGGTACTAAAGATGCGTTCTTAATATTTGCTATTTTGAAAAGAAAATTTACTCTTGTTATTCAAAAAATTGTAAAATGGGAAAAAAAGGAGAATGGCAGGGAAAACGCGGAAATGAGTTAAAAAAATAGAAAATGTAAATTTTCGGGAACGTTATCATAAATGAGAATTTGGGAAGAAATCGGGCGGGAATGGGAGGAAATAGGGAACATTAGCAAAATGTTTAAAATTATGTTCAATTTTTTTTTGAAAATTTTGAAACAACTGTTTTTTAAATTCAATAATCAAATTAAACAATAACCATGGAATCATAAAATTGAAGCTAAACTTATATTGTAATTAGTGCCGAATTTAATGAAACTTCACGTTTCTCTAAAACTATTGAAATTTTGAGAACTCACATATAAATCACATTTGTACGCATCCTAAAATTTGATGTGGTTTAAGTTCTTAATTATTTCAGAAAAATTATTTTTTTTAAAAAGCTTACCTCCTTTGAAAACATTATTGCATGCATCACATCTTAGAGAAAAATTGTTGTCATAACAGTCCGGACAATAAACAGCGTCCTCTTTTGAAGCAAATGATTTGTCTCCCAAATTAATGGAACATGATTGACATTTGAAGCATTGATCGTGCCAATGCTTGTCTTTGTATGATAAATCCTAGAAAGCAATTGATTTACATTGCATTATTTTATCATCCTAAAAGTAATATTGTAAAAGCAGAAATCCAAGATAGGTAGTTACCAATTATAAGTAGTTAAATGTAGTTACTAACAACTCACTAGTAGTTTGCAACTACTTTTTTGAGTAGTTTATTCAGTTCACTTATTTATGTATTCACTCATTTTTTATTTTAGTTTTTCTGGTTTGCTTATCAATTAGTTTATTTGATGTAATTTATCTTCCAGCATAGATTGGTTACCAGTATGTCAACAGATTATATTTAAACTCGCCGTCCTCACGTACAAGTAACTTAATATATCTCAACCATCATATCTTCTTCAACTTCGTTTGTCTTCATATACTCAGTTGCATCAACCTGTCAGCAATTCATCAGTTATCATCAAATGCTTTACGTACAGCTCTTCTTCCATATGGAATGGTTTGCCCGCAATTATTCGTCAACAACCAACCATCAGACTCGTTAGGAAACGATCAAAGAACTTTTTGTTTATCCAGGCCTACGGAAACGTCAAAAGTCATTGTTTATCGAAACGTCCCTGAAGCTATGCATAGGACGCGATATAAATTAATAATAATAATAATAATAATAATAATAATAATAATAATTGTATCTATGATTATAAAATGGGCTATAAGTAAGACCTACGAGCGAGGCTTTGTCAGAGAGGCTACAAGCGAAAAGAAAGCGAAGTCGTAAATGTTATTTATGTAGTTATTTGGATTAGTTTATTGTTCCTATTACTTTTGGTATTCAAATAAACAAAGTTTGCGTTTGAAGCAGTTGTGTTCATTTATCGGAAATCTTGAACCTACGGATAAACGAACTCTTGATTATCGTTGGAAGCTACAACATTGGTGTTGGAAATAATGAGACTATTGAAGCTATAACATTGGTGTTGGTAGTTATGGAGTCATGGAGTTACAACAGAATATTTTCATGTCTACCAATGTTGAAGGTTTATAGAAAGATAAGCGTTACTGCATTTAATGTATAAAAGTATGAATCCTCTTTTTAAACACAGTTCCACTGGAAATGTGCTATTTTATATTATTTGATTTTAATAGATTATCTCTATTTAATTTTACATGTGCTAAATTAAATGTCCATTATTCTAAGTATATGAGATTAAGAAAGCGAGGACGATCCCAAATCAGCGTGGTTGTATGAAGCGAGAAAAAAGATACTAAATATGCTTAAATATTATGTAAATGCATAAAATAAATCAATTAAAAAAACAATCAAAATGAATAAAATCTTCAAAAAATGAATAAATATTTATTAATGAACGATAAAAATGTAAAAATTGTATCTTTTGATGAACTTGATGAAAATAACGGAAACTAAAGAATAAGACCAGACTCCAAAGCGCGCAAAAAATGTGCGTTTCGGGACAGGTGTAGGTATTTTAAGTATATGGATACTTAGAATATATTTGTGCTCTTCTTTCCAGCTTTTCTCATTTGTTTTGGGCACGGAACGAAATTGTGAAATGCCAATATGCTATGGTTCCAAAAGAAAAATCGCATCAACTTTGATTTGGCATTACAATCACGAATTGATTTGAATTCAAAAACGACTATTGTGAATAAATGAAATACTTTAATTTGCTCAAAATTAAGTCTAAATATTTTCCTACTGCCAATAGGTAATTAAAATTACATATTATTTCTTCATGTCTTTCATATCCCATCAATTCAAGGACTTTTGTGATTATTAAATGAATTCACTAAATGAATTTTGTGCGCACTGTGCCCAGTGCGGAGAAAACTAAGACTGTGCGCTTCGCACAGAACAGTGTTGTCGTGATTTATTAAAATAATTTTATAAATTTAAAACAGATAAGTAATTTTTTATCAGCTTTATTATCTTCTGGTTAAAAAACGGAAAGCAAGCATTGAGTATTAAATAAACGCTGAATAGTTGTTTAGAGTAGCCTCACAGCAATTAAATTGAACAAGCGAGATAAAACGAAAAGCTTTACTTAGAAAAAGTGAAAAAAGTTGACATAAAATAAACGGTTGTTAAACTAAAATAACAAAAACTGAAGTACCACAAACAAATTAAAGAAATATCAACCGGATATTTAACACTATATTCATCACATACCTTTTGTGCATTTCTAAATTTTAAATTCTTTCGAATCGGTGTATTTCACATCAAGAAAAAATGCATATTCATCGATTATTATTGTGATTTATTTTAAATTTTGGGTAACACGTTTAAATGATAAAAATGAAAATATAAATGAAATAAATCAACCTTCTGATCGGTTCCAATTTTGCCCTTGCACGCAAAACATGAATTTGAATAAATTTGTTCATAACATTTGATGCAGTGAGGTTTCTCATCTTTTACGATATACCGGTGCCCAGTCAGGTTGAGATGGCAGTCAAAACAGGCTAACGAAACTTGCTGCACGCCGGCGCCCCCTCCCACATCCATCACAAAAGTTGCTACCTGATTTTGGTCGCTAGGTTGTCCACTATCCATAACCTGTAATAATTTGAAAAAATGTTAACAGTCTGATTTATAAAAGACAACAAATTTTATAGTGAAAATTTTATAACTTGTGCAAATTTGATATAATTTAAATAACTGTTTAAAAAATTACTAATAATTTTTTCAGACCTGAAAATTAACGATAACTTGTAATATATAAAGGTGAGATAGCGTTCGGTTGCTTTCACGCCAGTAGTTTTATTGGAAAAATAAAGTCGATGCTTAATTTTAAACAAACGTTATTGTTTTGAAAATATGAATGAAAAAACAGTAAAATTCAACTGAAAGTTTGAAGTCTCATTTTACGTGTTAATTGTCTTGTGCTTTTGAAAATGGATTGATTGGCGTTCATAAAACGTTTAATTTTACAAAAACATTCCGTGCACACTCTTTTCGCCACTATCTTACCACGCAGCAACAATATATTTGCATGCAGCAAACACGCAAACTTGTTCCAGCAGAAAAATTTAAATGCAAACTTTAGACTTGTAGAACGCCTTTTGAAAAAGCTCTGTTAGAAACGTAATGAATGCAGACAATGAGAGGTTATAAAAAGGTCTAACAACAATTTCTATTTTCTTACAAAACAGCTAAATTTATAAAAATAATATTTTTATTTTTGACCTGTTTGCAACTAAATTGTAATAATATTGCTTCAAATTACAAACAAGAAACAAAAACATATATAACATACGAATATTTATAACATTAACATTATATTTTACTGCTTTGAGAGTATTCTGTTAAAAAAATTGAAAATGAAGAAGTTTTGGCAATCTCCTTAATAAATAATACGCTGAATGGAACAAATTTAAATGCAATTCAATGAAATTCAAACTTTAAAACTTAAATACTGCATCATTTTTTTATATACTTTTTTAGTGGCAATAAGCAAGGGCTTTAACATGCCGTCTCTAATTTAAATAATTATAAAATTTAAATGTGCTTATGATTTCAACGGTTTTACACAGAATTCATACTGATCTCATGCATCGAAAAAAGAAACAATCTTGAAAAATTTTTTATTATATATATATATATATATATATATATATATATATATATATATTGGATTAAGACTTTCAGAAATGTAATTGATGAAAATCACAGCATGTTCGGCATTAGTTAACTTCCAATTTAACTTTTCGATTTTTCTAACGGTTGATCGTAAATCATTCTCAAGTTTCTTTAGTTCTTTAGTTTTGACGATTTAGTATCATCATCTAGACTTCTCCGTTCAGCGTTTCAGACCAAGAATGTTTTCATTAATCATGATCTTTCTAAAAAACAAACTGAGCAAGCCTTTCTCTAGCGACAGGAGCGACGCCTTATATTAAATCCACCGTTGAAAAATGATAAACCTTTCCGTCTCAACAAATAAACCCACACCTCTTCGAATGGCCAATGTTAGAAGCCTACAGAATAAACAGAATGACCTATTAATAAATTTGTTTCTTTCCGAATATAATCCTGATATTTTTTCTGTTTGAAAAACGTGGCTTACTTCAGATAATTATGATGATTTATTTATGCCGCCAGGTTTTAGTTATATTAGAAAGGATTGTGGATCACGTGGTGGTGGAGTGGCAATCATTGTTAAAAATTCAGTACCATACAAGGGTAAAAATGCCAACAAGATATTTCAGTCTTGATGTTTCTATGTCAGCAACAAATTGCAGGTTCATCTGCTAATACCGCAGTAGAGGCTTTCGTAAATCAGCTGATGATTATGCAACACACAGTATTCAATGCATTAGAGAGTTGTGTACAAGTAAAGCTAACTGCTTGCTGGGTGACTTCAATCTTCCACTCATTGATTTGACAAATTACTCTTTGCCAGATAACCGAATTTATAATTTGTTTATTCAACTTTTCAATGAGTTGAGTTTACATCAATTAGTTGATCAACCTACCGGAGGTTGTAATATTTTTGACTTGATTCTTTCTGATGATTGCGGTTTTCTTGCTGAGCTGGAGGTTATCGCTCCATTTGCATTAAGTGACCATAACTGTAACACTTTTCAAATCAACAACTTCACCAAAAGATTGCAAGATGTTAATCCTAAAAACAAAAGTTGCTTCCTCAATTTCTTCAGATCTAACTACAATTGATTGGGATCATCACTTTCAATGCTGTTTCAACACCAACAGGTGCTGGAAAACCTTTGAACAGATAATTAATCAAACCATATCAATTTTTGTGCCCAAATTTGTCAAAAGGTTCCAGAAACCAGGCGTAGAATACCAAAACTACTATAATTGTCACACAAAGTCAAACTCTACTTCTGGAAGAAATGGAAACAGAGCTCTAATTTAAACGACAAAACTCTTTAATAATGTCTCGAAGATGTTGCAATTTGGCTAATTTCTATCGAAGGTCTAGTGAAGCCAATTTGTTAGCATCAGGTAATGTTCGAGGCTTTTATCAGTATATCAATAACAAACTATTCTCTTAACCACAGATTTTCAGTTTGCGAAATGACGACAGCATTGTGATGGCTAATACATTCAATGATTATTTTGCCAATGTTTTTACCGCTGATGATAATAGTACAAGTTCACTGCCAAGCCGTACTAACGAATCATTAGATGATATAAATTTCACTCCAGATATAGTTTATCAAGAACTTCGCAAGCTAAAAAGAACAACTTCTGTGGGTTCCGATGGAATACCTAACATTCTACTCAAAATGTGTGCCGCTATTCTAATTGTTCCACTATGCCACATCTTTAACTTATCCTTTAAAGATAATTCAATACCATCTAAATAGAAAACTGCTATCATCCAGTCAGTAAATAAAAAAAAGGTCCAACTAATTATCCTTGCAATTATAGACCGATATCTCTTACCTGTTCATCATGCCGTGTCATGTAAAAAATTGTTAATAAAAATTTTAATATCGAATTTGTTAGACGACAACTTAATTACTTATTCTCAACGCGGTTTTTTTTCTGGTAGATTAATTCTACCAACCTTATTAGATTTCTTAAAGATTCATTGCTTATTCGTCAACAAAAAGAAAGCTGTGATACAATCTGCCTCGATTTTCAGAAAGTATTTGACTCTGTTTCTAATGCCAAGCTTGCTCGCAAAGTAAAAGCTTACGGCATAATTGGAAATTTACTGGCCTGGTTGACTGAATTTCTGCATGAGCGTTCACAAAGAGTCCAAATTCAAAATTAACTTTTTCGTTAAATACCAGTTGCAAGTTTTTTTCCTCAAGGGCGCATTCTTTAGCCCACCCTTTTTCTCATTTTTTTTAACCGATATTGATGATTTTTTTCCCTGCATCCTGGTTCCATTGCTGCTTTTTGCGGATGACGTAAAATTGTACTCTTGTTTTTTTAACTCAGTTCACTTGCAACAGGTCATCAAAAACAAATCGCTAGGAGTAAACAATGGCAACTGCCACTCTCTCCTAACAAATGCTTTCAATGTTCATTACTTCCTTCATCTGATAATACATTTGTTAATTAATATGCGGTTGGCCACCACATCTTGAATCTTATTGACCACTTTAAAATCTTGGCGTAATAATCAGTAATCGTTTCAATTTCAGTAGGCACATTGATGACATCACTCATAGAGCGTCTACACGTACATACCTGATCACCAAATGTTTTACTCCAAAAGATAAAAACCTTCTCACCAAAGCTTTCTGCACATACGTTCGACCATTATTGGAATATTGCTTGTCCGTCTGGAATCCTCACTACAAATGACAAGCGACAATGATAGAAAGTGTGAAAAGAAGATTCACAAAATTCATTCCATCAGTTCGTCATCTTCCGTACACAACTCGTCTGTGCTTAGGGGGGTTACAAACGTTAGAATATCACAGACTACTTTCGGACCTATGTTTTTTGTACAAAATATTAAACAAGTTATCAGCATTAATTTGAATGATCTGTTTTCTCTCTTGTCCTTTTAATCAACTCGTGGACATCCTTACAGACTACGTAAATCAAACTCCGACAGCAACACATCCAGATACTTTTTTGGTAGCAGAATTGTTCGCATATAGAACTCATTGCCTGAAGAAATTGTTTTGTCATCAACATATTTAATTTAATTATATAAAACAAAATAACTTTAGTAGACCTCAACCAATTCTTTACTATTGTGTGAATATTGAATATTTCTTTTTCTCTTTCCTATGTCTGCGTTTAGGGAATGTAGGTTCTGCTCGGGACACGCATGGGCTAACATTTTGACTGAGGTTTTAGATTTTCGTAATTTTTATACATATTGTAGATAACAATAAAAAAAACTAATACGTATTCTTTCTTTTTTTTTAAATATAAATTTTTAAAAAAGTTAGAGCGTTTTTTTAAAACGTCCTTTATAAAGGACGCCAGCAGAATATGTTGAAATTAATTTTTATTGTTATTTTCTTAACTTTTATCAATTTTATATAACAAATAAACAAAAGATTGAAAATATAAAATAAAAAATATAAGTCATTAGAAAAAATTATAAAATCATTTATGAAAATCAGGCGAACAAGCAATGCGCAGTGGTACATCACATGCAAAACATATTAAGTTTGTCTTTTTGCCACAATGGCCACATTTTCTTTGTTTGGGCATTTTTTGTAGATGGTGACCATCTGATGACTTACAAATATATCAACTTTTTTTCATTGTCTTGTTCTTTTATCTTTTTATGGTTCTGAGATATTGAAAATTTCATCGCTACTATCACTTTCACATGATTCATCAATCTATTGTAGTTTTTTAAAAAATAATTTCAAAAATTATTAATGTCTTTGAATTATGATAGTAATTTATTATTCATTTAAAAAATATTAAACATAATAAATACTCACAATGCCAATTTTTTTAGATCCACCAATGTGTTTTATTGTTGCATTGGCATTACTCAGTAATTGTCGTGCAGGTAGATCATCAAATGATCCCTGATCATGTATTTCATCCAATACATCATCTTCATCTGAATTCATTCCATCAGCAGGAGGACTGATAAAAATGTCAGCTTCAATGATGCTGTCATCATCTTCAATCATGGTTAAAACATCTTGCAGAGAATACTTCATAGCAGAATTTTCCTGAAAAAACAAAAAAAAATTTATTTTATTAACTTGAATATCTTTACAATAGATAGTAAATTTATTATTATGTTCATACAAACTAATAATAATTCATTGATAGTGCTTATTGTATTTACACTATTGAAAAACAAACATTTGTAATGAGATAACTAAGTGAATCTCAGGGTATCACATTCTGCTAGCGTCCTTTATAGGTTTTATGCTTATGACTGATTTTAAAATATTCAACAGTTAAATAGGATTTGTTTTTTGCAAAATAATATTTAAAATACATTAATACATAAATTTAATCCATAATATATTAAAATTTTCGCAAACAAAATAAAAGAAATAACTAGCTTTTTATGTTGAGACATTATATACATTCCTGTCAATGGAAAAGATGCTAATAACAACGAGAATGTATTTGAGATGCTATAAATTGGATTTGAACCCCCAATCTAACTATTTTACTTCTAACCAGTGATTTAATATTCAAAATTAGTTTCAATCTTATTTTTAGAATTTGTTGTCTACGTGACGTGGTGACTGGCTTGATGAGTTAAGATTAACTTTCAAGGTTATTGCACTGTTTCAGTGGATGTCAAATGTGCGAAATGTTTCTCACTGCGTTCGAGTGATTTTGTAGCAGTGAGCACATCGCTTCTGAGTTTCCAATTGGCTTTGAAAATGGTCAATCCTGTCAATTCTAACATCGATGCTGACTCTTTTGTTTGCTGAAGTTAATTTTCCTTTAGGACGCCCAGGTGTACTTTTTTGTAAATTGTACATTGATAAATAGTCAAGCACTACTCTTCTTCGGAAGGACAAAAGATCTAAATTTTCATCCTCGTCGTGTTTGTTTTTTTATAAAGATGCCAGCAGTTTTGCATCACCATGTCTGGAATCCAGGCAAACAACGGCCACCACCATTTTTTACTTCTAAGTCCAATCCTATATGCTGCAATGTTTTGGTTACATCAACTGACCGCTCCCATAAATTTATTGTATAACTTTACAACATGTGGCTGTTCAACTGATATTCTTGAACTGGTTTTTCGGCACCATCTAGAGGCTTGGCCTATTGGATCTGTTCCTAAATGGTTGGAGGCCATATAAACACTTCTGTTATCATTCCATCCAACAACGGTGTACAAATTATTTTTTTCTGTCATACATTCAAAATATCCCCTTTCTTTCTTTTCTAAATTTTTGGGAATAATAATGGGACATTTTCCCAATTTGTTGTATCTAATTACTCCTGTGCATTTAATTTTTTTTTCGTTCAATTTTTGTAACAGCCGAAAACTTGTAAAAAAATTGTCAATATATAAGTTATATGGGACATTTCGTGGCAACTCTTCCATCAAATCTAGCACCACTTTTTCCCCCAAACCCCAGTTTGTGGCTGAACTTCTCACACTATGGGCAGTTCCTTTGGCTCCCTGATATGGATCAAACTGAACAACATAGCCATCAAATGTTGCAAGAACCCAGATTTTGTAGCCCATTCGTATTGGCTTACCCATTATCCTTTGTTTTGTGATGTGTCGCCCATAGTACGGAACCATAGACTCATCGATTGATAAATATTCTTCATTCAAGAACTACTCAAAACATTTGCTATTTATCATCGCATAAAAAGGTCGAATTTTTGACAATTTGTCATTTTTATCTAATTTGTCGTTATCACATAAATGAAGAACTGACATTAAATCTTCAAATCGGTTTCTCGACATGCAGTTTGACATTGCTTTGTTTTGCGTATCAGGAGAGTTCTCCCAATAATTACGTCGTCTTGGTAGAGATGCATAACCTGACAAAAGCACAGCAACAAAAATACGAATTTCTTCTAATGTGGTAGAAAAATTATGCTTTCCTTTATCTCATCTTGCATATAACTCTGTCATGTCTTTAATGAAATTAATGACACTCATCAAAAAAGCCATTAAAAAGTTGAGTTGGTGTCAAATTAATATTCAATTTTCTCTCAAATGGTTTTGGACCAAAGTCTTTATCCGGTAAATTGTGTCTAACCCATTCACTTTTCATGAATTCTGGTATTTCAGCTGATAGTAAAGCATCATCTTTGAATAGTTTATCAACACTATCAACAATATCATCTTCATAGTTAATTCTGAAATCAGCCGGGGCAGTCAATTGTTGTGCACTAAGATTGTCAGCATTTGTGCCTTCTTTGTCACCACTATCTTCATCCGAACAATTACCAGAACAAGGAGGCAATCAAATTACATCAGCATCCAAAAACGTTTCATCTTCCAACATTGATAAAACTTCATTGACTGTATATCTGTAAATATAAAAATAACGGAAAATAAAGTGGAAAAAAAGAAATGAACCAATAAATGCATCTATATACACATTTGTGCCTACTGCACCTAAAGGTGCAGTTATTGAGAAACTAATAATAGTTTGTGGAGAGCACTAAAATACTGGATTTTCAAACATTTTAGAAGTAGGAATAATTGTAATAAAAATCATCAAAAGAATGAACATTAATTATTATTAAAAAAACAAACTTTTTAGATGCCATTTTAGCACTCGCCATTGTATCAACTTTTTTTTAACAAAATACGAAATTTCTGACAATCTACCGCGAACACCAACAAGAAATGAATTAATTACTTATTATAAATTGTAAACAACGCTAATATTACCAGAAACTGTAAATATTTTTTTAATTCTGAAGAGTTCTAAAGAAAATAATGACCGCACCCTATTAAGGCGCAGTAGGCACTAATGGGTTAAACTATTTTCATCCAGGTACTTCAGCAGACACATCAAGACAATGCGTTTCATGATTTTTGAAATAAACGGCAGATTAGAAATTGGTCCATAGTTCACAATCACATTACCATCACAACCAATTTTTTTTCAATATTGGTACAATTCTAGCATCCTTAAAATACTCTGGTACTTTACCCAGCCGTAGACAGAGATTAATAAAATTCGTCAAGAAACAGATGAACACATCAAGATATTTTTTAGAAACATGTGTTGGCATGATGTCTAGAAAACAAGTTTTAGATTGATTTTTTTGGGATCGTCCTCAGTGATCTTTGGGATCGATGTGAATAAAACGACCATAGGTGATGTCTGTATCATTGACGACGCAGCTGACATACTGCTTGAAATTGTAGATTGAATAATTTTTTTGACTTTGTCCATAAAATAGTGCAAAAAAACTTGAGGTGTGTGTTTGACATCCGCATCCAACCTATCATCACTACCGTTACTTAATTTTTTTATAGTTTATCATTTATCCTTTGGATTTCTATTATTATTATTATTATTATTAT
>NW_008704902.1:7383887-7427111 GCF_000326865.2 Helobdella robusta | reverse complement strand
GCAGTGATATTTGCGCTGTGGGTTGTGGCGTTGGTATCTACAGTGTTGGCACTGTTGTTGTTGTTGTTGTTATTGTTGATGCTGTTGTTGTTGTTGATGATGTTGTTGTTGGTGTTGTTGATGTTGTTGTTAAGGTTATCGCTATTGGTATGATTGTTGTTTACATCATCAATATTGTTGGTGATAACATTGTTATAACTATTGCTGTTGTCGTAATTGTTGTTGTTATAATTATAATGATTGTTGTTTTTATTTAGTAGTCTATTTGAAGGTAGAATGTTGTTAGACTTGAATGTTCATGGAGGGATTTTTGTTTTGTATGAAAATTGATTCAGCGATTTTCAGGTTTGTGATGTTGTTATTACAATAAACTATTTGCGTGTTATTTAACATTTGTCGTGTTAAAGTGATGTTATGCTGTTGTTGATAATGTTGTTTAATTGCTCCATCTTGTAGATGCATGGTCAAACGTCTTGACAATGTGGTAGTTGCCATTCCAATATATGAAGCATTGTTGCGGTGCGAACATTCACCGACGGAGCATTTATATTCATATATTAGATGACTTTGTTGTAGTTGAGTAGTTGCAGGAAGACAATTATTTTTCATGATTAGTTGGGATGTTTTTAAATTTTGATAGTAAATTCGAAGAACAACTTTATTAATTGGATTTGACGCTACTACGTTTCTGCGTATTATTCCTTTTAAAATTCTTTCATCTTCTTTATACGCCATTGAAAAGGTATTTTTGTAATAAAATATTATCTTATTTTAGTCATTCATTCAACAACAACAATAACAACAACAGCAACAACAACAGCCGTATCATTAGAAACCAAATCAACAACAAAATGAACAACAATGTCAAAAATTGGTTATCTTTCAACTTCTTTGGCAATAAAACAGGTTTTTTGAATTTGGAAACTTGACAGTGATGACAAAGTAGTCAAGTACGTTTTTACTTACGTGCATACTTATGCGCAAAATCTGTACTTAAATACTTATGTATGTGAGAACTCAGTTAAGCCAAATCATCAAAAAGTCCTCAGAAGAGGAATTCCCGTCGAAAAATGTTTTGGCCCTTAACAACCTCCTAACATTCTCGGAAGACCCGGCCACGTTCGTAGATCACTCGAACGCTACTTGATGAAACGTTTCTTATAATTAAGTACTTTAAAAATCGTACTCATATAAGTAATAAGTATACGAATACTTAAATACTTGTTTCAGTATTTGTCATAATAAATAATGAAATTTTGTAATAAGTATTGAAATAATTTTTTTAATTTTTATTCTATGTTCAATTTTTTTTAATATGGTGCCAAATTTAAGACTCGAGTTGGACGTGTGTCACTTAAATTTAAGTTAATTTATTTGCATTTAATTATTTATTACAATTTTTTTCAATATTTTCAGAGGAATCAACAACACATATTCCATATAAATTCCCGTATAACAACACACCCCACATTGCATAGGAAAAGCGAGGATTTCTTTACAATCGAATCTTTACACCGAGCCGAGCGCTGAATGTATGCGTATATTTATGTTGCTATTTATCTATGCTATGTGTGTGTATATTTATGTATGCGCATTTCTGTACGCGTTCACACATTGTACGATTACATTTATATACGAACACATATGTAACATTAATCATATGAAAATGATTTGAATCGAGAAGAATTAAGAATTAAGTCACTTGCACCGACTGATTGATGCAATTATCTTCTAAATTACCAAGCACTAACATCAAAAAAAGGTTAAAAAGGTCTATTATGCTCTTCCTAGATTTAGAGGAATAAACAACACGTCACAATTTTTAAATTTGCTCATTTTTAAAAGTGTAAAAGTGTAATTTTTAAACAGCTGCAGAAATTTTATTAAACTTTCTGCTGGCCTACAAACACGACAATAAGATGGAAATTCACATTTTTTTCATCAGTAAATAATTTAATTTAAAATTTGTATCATACCAAATAACAATTCGTTGATAAAAGTTTAACTTTAGGGCATGAGCACGGCGGGGGATCTAGGTGGACTCAAAAGTAGTGTTTTTGAAGGAAGAAATTAACATTATATGCCAAAAAAAGATGGTAAGTAAAATTTTAACCACATTACCAGAAAAGTTGTGAACATAGAAAAATTTCCGAAAAAATGTGTAAAAATTCAATCATCCCGGGCATCAAATTTTTTTGAAAACATCTCCCCGGTAGTCAACTAATTTTGGAAAGAAATTAGACAAAAATGATTGAAAATCCCTCCCCCCTCTCCCGGTCGTCAACACTAATTTGTTGAAATTTGAAAATCATCAATTAAGTAAATTTTGGCCCCTTACCGTCAAAATTGTCTAGATCCGCCATTGCATGAACATCATGTGTTCGGCAATATATATTTTAATTTAGCAAAATTTTAAAACAGAATATAGTTTGCTATATTATTTTATTAATAATTATTAATATTATTATTAATATGAAAAATTAATTTTAACATATGTTTCAATATAGAGAGAAGTAGGCAATAGCAAACAAAAAGAGTGTTAATTAAATACATTTTTATTAAAAATATTATTTAGCTAAATAAAAATGACGTAATATTTTTCACCAAGTAGTTAAAACTCAATGTTAATATTTATAAACAAACTTTTGCCTAAATGTTTCCAATAAAGAAATATTTCTATATTTTCATTTTGTTTATTGTTAACTTAGCATATGCTAGGGGAGGTGTTAATGAAAAGAAAGCACGTGCCAACACAGAAAAACCTGGTGAGCTTGTCATTTATGAAGAGCCGTCCATACGCTTCAAGGTGGAAGGGGCTCCAAATATTTGTGACACTTTGTGACAATGGGGAAGAGGGGGGGTGTAAACGTGACGTCTCTTTATTTTAATATTAACTCACGATCATTTTGGTAGCCATCTAGGTTTTCAAAACCGCACCGTCAGCAAAGATATGGAAATAATAAACTTTGAGCATTCTGGAAAAGTGCTTGTAGAAATCTGGACTAACGTGATGTTTGATGGTTATCCAACAATTTCAGAATATAATAATTCTTACGCCTCTGAATTGAAGACTGATAATTCACTTAACAGATCTGTCCATTGGTTTTCAAACCATGTTTGGATAAATGTCAAATTGTCAAATGTGCATATAGTATTTGTCGCTCCAAATTTAGAAGCGATTTGTTAAAAGCAGTCCCTTGAACGATTTCGGCCACCTCCAGTTTCAATTAGTCAAAATAGTGACGGCCTAAAAACGCCGTACATTGAGGAAACTATTAGCAATTTTTTGAATCTATTGTTAGTCTTATTTTGAAAAATAGAATAACCCTTCCAAACAGCTTGTCCCAGTTTTCACAGCTCCCATGTGATGCATTTTGCCCTTCTGTTCAAGGTTCTTTTAAAAACCGCATCTGCGAAATATGTAGATTATATAATGCTTTAATTGTGATGGCAAAAAGGCATCATGCTATTCACAAATCATCTTTGTTTCAGCATCTTTGTTTCGGTAGATTGGTGTTTGATGAGATGAAAATGCAAACGGGTGTACTACAAGGATCGGTACTGGGTCCGATATTATTTCTCATGTATGTGTCTGGTTTATCGGCTTTGATTTATGGTCATGGTCTGGGTGTTCACATGCATGCAGATGACCTTCAAATCTATTCTGCAGGCCCGATAAAAGGTGCTCAAGCTATCCCTTGCGGTTTAATTAGGTGTATTATTGATGTGAACAATTGGTTAAAATTGAATCGTTTGAAACTTAACCCAGACAAGACGGAGTTGATATGGTTTGGTCCTAAGTAGGCTTTATCTGCCCTAGGAGATATAACTTTTGATATATTGGGTAATAGGTTGATCTCGGCTGACAAGGTCAAAAACTTGGAGGTGATGTTTGACAGTGCTTTGACGATGTTGTCTCAGGTTTTGAAACTTAATGCTATCTGCTTTCTTCAGTTATGAAAATTGTATCTGGTCAAAAAATATTTTCCAGTTGATATTTTTACTAGCCTGATGGTGACCTTTTTACTCTCTAGATTAGACTATTGCAATTAGTTGCTGTATGGTATTGGTTTAGGGGTAGTAAATAAAGTTCAACGAATCCAGAATACTGCCGCCAGATTGGTCATTGGTCTAAGTAGACGTGATCACATTACAAAGTGGTTGGAAAGTTTCCACTGTCTGCCAATCATGGAACGAAAACGATTTAAGATGGCCGTGGTGGCTCATGGTTGCGTACATGGTAGTGGCCTAGAATATCTAAAGAAGGTTTTTTGCAAAAGAACTGAAGTTGATGTGGGACATGCATTGCCTTCGGTTTTGTCAGAAATGATGGTAATTCCTAAGACCAGGACAAAACTGGGTGACAGATGTGTGCAGGTTGCATGCTCAAGGTATGAAATGAGCTTCCAACAAGATTTAAGGAAATTGTTCCAGAAAAAGATTTCAGAAGAGAGTTAGAAAGTTAATTGTTCAACAAAGCATTTAATCACAGTACTATTCTCTAAGGAATGTCATTAGAGTTAATAACATAATAATAATAATAATAATAATAATAATAATAATTTGTTTTATTTTAAATACGGTAAAGCATTTAGATATCAAACTATCGTCATATAAACTTGTCATTCGTTATTTTGATATCAATAAAACATGAAATGCATAGAACAAATACATAGTTTAATGACTTTTCATTAGGATGGGGGGGTAAAACTTTGTGACATGCTTATTTAGGTGGGATTGGTCGATTTGTGAGTGATACGGGGGAGTGGGGTGTCAAAAAACGTTAAAAAAGCGTGACATCCTTTATGGACAGACCCTAATTATAGATTAGAAAAACAATAAATTATAACCATCCACATTTTTATCTAATCTGTTTATTAATATTAATAAATTTCCATTGATTTTTTTTTTACAATTTGAGACAATGTTTGAAATATTGTTACGTTTTTGTTGTTTGAATGGAGAATAAAACTTAAATTTTATCGATAACACTCTTTAATTAAACAGGGAAAAAATTTTCATGGATTGAAAAAGCTAGAGAATATACTGGCGAGACGAACCCTTTTAACGACACTTATGTGACGTGTCATGACAGAGAAGACGTGAAAAGCCTTATCTCAAGCCCTCTAACACAATGGTCTAACCAAATTAATCACGATATACTTGAATGTAGAAGAATGTGTAGAATGAAGAAAAACACATTTGCTATGCTTGATGTAAATATTAATTGTTTTTCATTAAAATTTATAGCTTTAAATAACAAAATTTTGTTTAATTTAAAAATGATCTTTCTTTAAAATCACCTTGCTAATCATTTATAAGGGATTTCAATTAATTTCGGAAATTTAAATGCAGTAGTAAAATTTGTCATTTTACTATTAATATTAATTTAAGGCCAAGTCCAAGAAAAGCCATAAAACATGTTTTGTCCAATCTATTGAAACATTTTATAAAATATGATAAGCAATAAATAATCTGATTTGGAGAAGAATAATTTGAACATGCATACACATTAAAACTTTATCGCCAGTTCGTCTGAGAAATAATGATAATGACTACAATTTTTGTAAAATAATAAATAAGTATGTACTTTTTTTTAAATTTTCATTAGTGGTCTTCATCGATGTCGATAATCACATTTTTGAAATTGCATGGAGTTTATGTTAGGAACAGTTCAAATAGTTAATAAAAAAGATTTTTAATATGCCGGCAATCAGTGTGTTGGTGTCGGATGAAAAATATCAGACTCCGACTCCGGCCCCTCGAAGAAAATCCGACACCGGGTAAAAATTTCTGACCGACGAAAGAGCCGCATATTTGAACATGAACGGCGTGCACCATCCAAAAGCTGATATAAAAAGATGTATCTTTCAAAGAAAGAAGGTGGTAGAGGACTTGAAATAAAGACTGCATTTAAATTGGAAATGATCCAACTAGGCTCAAATTTAATACAAAAATGAAGATAAATACATGAAACTAGTCGTGTAGCACGAAAATGACAAAAAAAGTATTACTAAGATGTGCAAAGAAGTAATCAAAAAATAAAAATGTGACGATAAAGAGGAGATGAAAAATAAAATGATCATAGAAAACTTCAGCATTATAAGCAAAAACCACTTCATGAAGTCTTTCAAACATGCATCACAAAAATAATTAACATTTTTATTCTCCAATTACACTGAGCTAGATCGATGAAATCAACGAGCGGCACATCTATCACCAGCAAAACATTTAACAACACCTCTAAAACTATCCTTGGCAACTTTAGTACAAGTCAAACATTTTGTAGAGATACTTCATTTAAAATTTTTTTTACAACTTTTATTTTCTTTTCATTACAATCTATTAATAATATTTTTTATTTATAATGTAACCTAATTTATACAAAGGTTAAAGGTTAGTCTCTCTTTTTTTGCGTTTGGTTAAGAGGTTTCAGTGACAAACACACTCGGCGTATATGAATACGCGTGCAAACCACGCATCATACACATTGCATATGATAGGCGGGGATCTCTAGCAAGACCAGGCGTCTTTAACCATTGAGTTGAATATTAAATCAACTAATAAATATGTTAATCGTTTGTTTATTATCGTGCCAACAATTTATTAATAAGATTATAATTTATTATTTTGAACTAATAAATTTATTAGTTTGAACTCATGAATTTATTATTTTGAGCTTTGAAAATTTATAATAATATTATAGTTAATAATGACTTTTATCTTCTATAAAATTATCAAATTTTTTTTACTGAAAATTTATAATATTAAGAGTTTATTGCAGTTATATATATATATATATATATATATATATATATATATATATATATATATATTATATATATATAAGCTGGTAAAAGACAATAATTAATGCAGTAATTTATGAAATTTACCAAATATCTAGCGAGTATTGTATGAGTTTTACCGAATTTTTGGCTTTAATCAAGTTTGTTTTGTCAATTTATTATATATATATATATATATATATAATTATTTATATTTATATTCATTCATTCATTCATTCATTTATTCATAAGGGAAAGTTTTGTTATTGTTCCAAGAAAAATGTAGAAGAAAAAACTTTAAAAAAAGACTATTGCAATCATCCATGCATCTACGATGATCAGGAAACGATAGACAATAAAAAAAAGAAAACTAAAAAGAAACGAAAAAAGAGAAGAAAAAACTCAACCTCGTATGTTACAACAACAGAACCACTAAACGACGAACAATTTTTACCTGGAACAGTTGAACCAGAAATAAAGATTAGAAAGTATAAAGTTCATTTTACCAAATTTCAAATTTTCAGCGTTTAATGTGCACATTTATAAAATTGACTATAAATTATAAATTCACAGGTTTGACGAGGACTTTCAATGGAATGTGGAGTTTTGTGGTAATGAGCAATTTGTTGTTACTTATGCAGGTTTGTGAAAGGGGTGGGTCACTATACGCACTAAATCACATAACTAGAATAATAATAACGGCCTTCTTTCACTTTTAACGGTCGAACAAGGAGCATACTTCCGGATGGGTATATGGGTAAATAGGCCTCCCCTTGCACTAAACGAGTTCAATTAATTTACACATGCAGTCAATATATAACAAATTATATGTGTATATACAAATTTATATAAAATCAAATGTTTTTATTAGCCTAAAAGCATCAATCATTGCTTGAAAACCAAGCATGTAAAAACATAACAGGCCACTAAAAGGCCGTAACTAGTCAATAATAAAAAATAAAAAAATTTATAAACACTCACATACATACAGATATAATTAAGTTTAGATAGATTATTCTTATACATGTTTTTTCAAATTTGATCGAAGTTTTCAGATTGTTATGTTTTTTTTAAAGTTTTCCAACTTTCTTATCAACTTCTTATGTTTGTAATCCAATTTTCAAGTGAATTAGTTACCTATATATATTGATATAACCGCTATAGTGATCAAAATGCGCTTGATTATTTATTATTTGGTTATTGTCGTCCTTGCTATATTTGTAATTTTTGGATAGATGATTGTAAAGAAATATTGAATTTATGCTAAAAATCTATGTTATATATAGTCCTGCTTAGTCAGGTTTGCAGTCAGGTCTCATTTCATTTTCATTTTCAAAGTTTTATTCATAATCAACAACATATCAAATAAGTGAATAAAAGTTATGAAGTTGAATATGCGAAGACCGAATAAGACTGTTTGTCTTGTGGTGGCCACCGCAGGTAGATACATGAATAATTAATGGAATAAAATAAAGAAAATAACTGAAGCAGAAAAATAATTGAAGATAAATAAGTAAATGTTCGTGTCATTCATATATAGACATATAACTATATTCGCTCAGTACATATATAAACACATAAATGTTTAACCATTCATAAAGACCATTCATCCGCATCATTTGTTCTTACGTATTCTTAATATAATATTAGGTAGTGGAGTCGAGATCCAGTGTCAATAAAAAAGCACGGAATTTTGACTTGAAATGTTGTAGGTTTATGATGGCTCTTAGATGTGGAGGTACAAGTTCTGTCCAAATTTTAGGACCTGTTATTTTTATGCTTGTCTGGATTATTTTGAGGCGAGTTTTGTAGGTATAGAAGAGAGGGGTGTGTCTAGTGGTTGTAGATTGAACGGAGTTACTTAATGTGTAGAAATTGATAAAGTGAGGTGGGAGAAGATTGTTGATAAATTTAAAAACGAATAAAGCAGAGTAGTAAAGACAGATGAAGTTAAGTGGTAAATTTTTTTTGCTAGGAAGAAGAGTTTAGTATGGGAATCGGGTTTGAGGTTAAATATTAAACGTATTGATCTTTTTTGAAAGAGTATTAGGTTATTCAGGTGGCTTTTTGGACTATTTCCCCATAGTGTGATGCAGTAGGTTAGATAAGGATAAATGAATGTGTAATAAAGCGTGCGAAGAGCAGAAAGAGAGAGTTTATATTTGATTTTGTAGAAGATGCCTGTGAGTTTGTTGATTTTGTCTGAGGTAGTTTGTAGGTGAGAATTCTATGAAAGATTTTCTGTGATGGTGATTCCAAGAAATTTGGTTGACAGGGTGCGGTTTATAGGAACGCCGTTAATTAATAGGTTTAGGTTAGGAGCTTGGTCGGTGAGTATTTTTGGGCCAAAAATAATGTATGCACATTTCGAATAATTTATGATAAGTTTGTTATTAGATACCCAGTTAGAGTATTTTTGGAGTTCAAGATTGATAAGTTCAGAGCAATCTGGTAGGTTGTTGGAAGTGAAAAGAAGATTGGTGTTGTCTGCAAACAGTACGCATTTGGTTGAAGGCGAAACGTTGCAAAGGTCATTTATGTAGATAGAAAATAGAAGGGGTCCTCGTATGGATCCTTGTGGTACCCCGTGATGAATAGGAGCGTGCTTTGAAATGATGTTGTCCATGGAAACATATTGTGTCCGGGATGAGAGATAGCTTCTCATCCAGTTGTGAGCTGTGCCTCTTACTCCGTAATGATGTAGTTTGGATAGGAGTATTTGTGATCAATGACGTCGAAGGCTTTGGATAAGTTCAGGAAAATGCCAATAGAAAGATTTTTGTTATTCATTTCATTTAGTATATGCTGAGTGAAGTCAAGAATATCAAGCTCAGTAGAGTGGTTGGGTCTGAATCCGTATTGGTTGTTGCAGATAGTATTGTTGGAGCAGAAGAAATTAGAGAATCTTTTAAAGAAAAGTTTTTCAAGAATTTTTGACAGCGGGGAAAGAATGGAGATGGGTCTGTAGTTATTAATGTCATCTTTGTTTCCTTTCTTGAATACCGGTATGATTTTGGATATTTTAAATGAGTCAGGAAAGATTCCAGTGCTTAGTGATAAGTTGAAGATATGATTAAGTGGTGATATGATAGAGAAAATTATGCGTTTGATAAGGAACTTGTTGAGTCCATCGTCTGCATAGCTCTTTTTGTTTTTCAAGATATTAACAGTAGTTAATATTTCTTGTTCAGTAACAGGATATAGACAAATGGAATGGGGTGTGGATGGGCTCATAAAATCTGTAGGACTACCATAGCTGGGAGGTTGGTTTGAGAGTAGTTGGCTAGCAATGTTTGCAAAGTGGGTATTGAGAAGGTCACAAATTTCTTGTTTATTTTCAATTGCTTGGTTGTTGATAGTTAGTTTGGTGATTGATGAGTTTGGAGGTTGCTTGTTTAGAATTTCTTTGATAGTGTTCCATTTTTGTCCAACATTGTTATGTGCGTCTTCAAGTTTGTTAGAGAAGTAGTCTCGTTCAGTTTTTCGTTTAATAGATGTGAACATGTTTCTGAAGCTTTTGTAGGTGGCAATGTTGCGGGTGGTTGGATATTTAAGGCTTATGATGTATAGTTTGTTTTTCGCAAGGCTTAGAATGTTGTCATTGATCCAGCATTTTTTCTTTTTGTTTTTGACAAGACGGAGGGGGGCAAAAGTGTCTAGAGAGTGAGTTAAGATAGTATTCAAAACAGAACAGCAGTCGTTGACAATTTTTAGAGAAGTCAAAGAATTCCAGTTGTGGTTCGATAAGAAATTGTTGATGTTGTTTATAGATTCTTCAGTTAGATTTCTGAAGTGCTTAATAGGGGCATGGTTTGAGTTTTCTGATTTGGAAGCAATGGCGAATATAGGGAAACAAACAGAAAAAGCGACTTATGTGATTTATGTAGTTACTTGCATTAGTTTAATGTTTCTATTATTGTTGGTATTCAAATAAACGACGTTGAACAAAGTTTGCGTTTGAAGTAGTTGTGTTTATTTATCGGAAATCTTAAACTTATGGAATAACGAGTAACTTGACAATCGTTGGAAACTACAACACTGGTATGGATATACCGTGATCATTGATTTGAATCTAAGTTGGTCGTTTGTAAGGGTCAACAAAATTCCCAGCAATAAAATTTATAAGGTTTCATCAAATGTGAGCTATTGTGTGCCCGCGTAGCAATGACTGCAAATGAGGACACCGGCTGTCACGTTGTCTGTGGAACTTCTGGTGGAGGCTTCGTTGACTGCCGACGTGTTGTCACCTCACTTCTGCTGATATGCCGTGTCGTTTGTTCAGCACACTGTTAATTTACGTTTGCTGAATTGGCATGTAGCTTGTTGAACGTGTTGTCATATCACTTTTACTGAAATGACGTGTCGCTTGTTGAACGTAGTGTCACTTCACGCTTGCTGAAATGACGGGTAGATTGTTGAACGTGCTGTCAATTCACGTTTGCTGAATTGATGTGTCGCTTGTTAAACGCAGTGTCACTTCACGTCTGCTGAAGTGACGGGTAGGTTGTTGAACGCGTTGTCAAATCACGTTTGCTAAATTGACGTGTCGTTTTGTTATCAGGGTTTGCCCTGACTGCTGTTGAATTTACCAACCACCAGCGTAACCTTTTCTACCAACTTCACCAACCACCAACATAAATACATCCACCAACTGTACCAACCACCAACCTAACTGCTTCTACCAACCACACTAACTACCAACGTACCTCGAGAGTTTTTACTACCGCTAACTACGACCGACTAGCTTCCACCAACAGAACAATCGCTTGTCCTTTTTTTTGTCGCAGCTAAAATTCTGAGAGTCGTTAATGACTTCTTTGTTGTGGTCTAGTTAGTTTCTCAGTGAGGTTGTTGTGTTCGATTGAATGGAATGATTGAGATGATAGCAGGTATGTAGATTTGAGTTATTTGTTTACTGTTGGCTGGTTTTATTGTTTTAATTGATGCATAGGGTTTCTAAAATTTGTGTATACACACGCACACACACTCAGATATATATATATATATATATATATATATATATATATATATATATATATATATATATATATATATATATATATATTACAATATTCTATAAATTCTACCGAATGTTTGGCGTTAATATGTTTGTTTTTCGATTTTTTTCACTAAAGTTTTTTGGTGAACGTTTAATTTATTAAAATTCAAAATAAACTTATTTTCCGAATTCATGCTGGAAATAAGGCCATATTTCAATTTTAAAATATATGTTTGGCGTTAATATGTTTGTAGTTCGTTTTTTCGACTACAAACATATTAACGCCGAACATTCGGTAGAATTTATAGAATATTGTAAAAATTATGGTTGGTCTATTACCAAACATATATATATATATATATATATATATATATATATATATATATATAACAATCTGACAACATTTACCAAAAATGTTGTGCTCTATGATATGTAATAACTTGAATGCGGTCTGAACTCTTATTGAATGCTTTGATGTTTATGTTGAAAAAAATTTTAATTCTAACTTTGTAATATTATGTTCAATGATTTTTTTAAACTTCTCAATGAGTATGTCCAAAGTTTTTATTTGGGGCAATGTGTGATCAACAATGCATGTGCCAAAGTGGGAGATGTAATCTAGTTAGTGGAATATGTCAAGGAGTTCATTGTGTAAGAGGATTCAAAGGACCAAAGTGCAGCGAATACGGTTAATAACGAATAAAAAATTGTTTAAGTTAATTAATAATTATCTTATCTTTTTTTCAAACAAGAATTATGCAAAATGAATCCGTGTGAAAATGGTGGAAAATGTAAAGAAAATGCTAAAGGAACTTCATATTCATGTTTATGCATGTTTGGATTTCACGGTGAAAATTGCGAAATCAGTGAGAACTTTAGTTTGCGGAATTTTCCATTTTAATAAAAATTGTTTTATTTTAACGAAGAAATTGAAGCGGAAAAAGTAATAAACGAGGGACCTATCAATGTCTTACCAGAAGACATATCAAGCATTTGGAGAGGTGTTAGTTCTATGTCATCAGTTTTCTTCCCCGTTGTAACGCATCTCGGTTGTTTCAAATTACCAAAAGGAAGAGAACACTTTTTTTCTGATACATATGCCTTTCAAACAAATTTGATGACTATAGAATTGTGTTTGAAACACTGCACAACAAACAACTTCACTTTAGCTGGTTTACTTGTGAGTTTGTAAATTAAATGTTTTTTTAACTGAACTAAGTTTATGCAAAAATTACTGTATTTTTGTCATTCTTTAATTTATTCATGTTTGAGCTCTTTTTTCAAACTATTTCTCATTTTCTAGTTTACATGCTTATGCGAACCAACATTTTTCACTTGAATATAAATAATTCTTAAAACAGGTCGGTCAATCCTGAATTATAGGAATTTAGATGCTTGGACAATAATAATTGTTTAATACAAACAAGTTTAACATTTTAATTAAAAATGTTTTCTTAAAATATTAATTAAAGATGGGCCTCCAGTGTAGGTGTGCTCACTACTACCACACCTTTGTTTCAGTTCATGCATTTCACTGCAATCATGTATGTCTTGGTAATGAAAAACAGACTTGTGGAGGCAAATCTGCCTTTCAAATTTTTACATGTGAGTCAAATTGAATTTTTTAAATCAATTATTACCGCAAAATGTTTCCAAAATCATTTTTAAATATTTTAAAAACTTTTAAATTTTAAATAAGTTTTGGAAAACTCTTTTATGCCACAGTCACACAATAAATATAATTTTCCATAATGGTCCCCGTTTTGCTGCAAAATCAACTACAGTTACTCAATATAGACCAGACTGAATTATTTATCATTTTCAATTATTTAAATTTTCGTCACCGACGTGTTAACTTGTTGCAGTTTATTAATACTTGTGCACGTTGACCTTCAGTAACTCTGAACCTGGTTGATTTTTTTATTTTGATGCTTCGTGACTAAATGAGAATAAATCTGGAGAGGTGAGAACGTGACTCCCGCACTGAGTGATTGCCAACCCTAGCGACGCCTTCGCTACCAGAGATTGAAATCAAACCCTATTTTAAAAGTTTTGGTTCCAATTTGTTTTAATACGCTTAATTTTTGAAAAATTGCCCATCAACGATTCTCTTGTATCTAATATTTATTTATCTATGTAAATTTGGGTTCGTGTTGCATATGCACTGAAAAATTATTCTTGAAATATACAACGATGCTTTGTTTGTGATACCAACAAGATAATGAGACGTTATAATAATAATAATGATAATAATAATAATAATGACGATGATATTAAAAATTAATGATAACAGCAATAATAATGAAACATGACTTAAGCTGTCTATAAAATATATGTCCATAGACTAATTCTGGTCTGAATTGTCGGTTGCGGGAGCGAAATTCGTATGTCCAAAGTCTTTCGATAAAAATGAGTGACTTCATGCAATTCTAAACTTTTTTACTTTTAATTTTTTCGATCTTTTTTAGTATTTGAAGTTAAAATTTTAGTTTTTTTGAAGTTATTTAAAAATTATTTACCTTTAATTATTCTAAGTAAAAATATTTTTTTAATTTTTTAAAACCGGTTAGTAAATTTTTTTCCTGAATTTAATACATTTTTCAGAAGAATTTTAAATTTATTATTTAAAAAAACTGAAAAAATTTTAACCGGTTTTCAAAAATGTCTTTAATAGTTTCCATTATGAACTATAAAAACGACAATGAAAAATTCACATAGTGGTTTTGACGCTAGACAGAACAAAGAACGATGCCTCGTGACCAACCTTATCTCTGTGACGACTGTGGGCGGTTTATGAATGGATGGCGCAACATGTTTACTGTTGTGTACTGTACTGTATTCTACACCGTGATTTTTTTGGCAAATCTGTTTTTTCTTTCTCTGGTCCTCATTCTTGAAAATTTTTCCGACTTTTGTTACCACATCCCGATTTTTTACAAGCCAAGAGCATCAGGGCGTATCTAAAAAGAGGAGCGCTGTTGATAGTTTTGTTGATTGAATGAATGGATGAATGAATGATGATTCCAAAGAAATTTTTCACGTTCAAATAACAACCCTGGCGTTGGTTCAAATTTTTTATGCTTTTTAAAAATATTGAATACTGATATATATAATCACAAACTTCATTTTTTAATTTGCTATTTTATTTATTTGAAATTAAAAAAAATTTGTATTAAGCATTTTCACTTTTATTTAGTATGCCCAATAAATTTATATGGCATCAGACAATGTGATCGTCCTTGTTATTGTTTCAATAACATACCTTGTCACATAATCACTGGACTCTGTCCTGAAAAGGAAAAATGTGAACCCGGTTTTAGTGGACCAGCTTGTGACCAAAAACAATGTTAGTTACATTTTAAAATTAACATATAATAAAATAATTTTTTCTAAAGTTTTGACGAATGCTACGAAACCATACAAACAGGGTCCTTGTTATCCATGGTATCGCTAGCTGGAGCTTCATGGGTGGTATTCTTCATATCTCTCTTTTTAATTGCTTCAGGGCCATTAGTTATGGCAGGAATTTTGTTGATTTCAACTGATCCTATATCTTGATAGTTGTTAATAAAAAAATTAGTTTTATATGATATATTCATTTATGTATGAAATATTTATTTATACATAAAATGGAAGAAAACGTTTCAAGAAAACAAAAAGTGCATGTTTATTAACAACTATTTTTGTTCTAATTTGAAAAATACAATTAATAATGTTAATTAAAATTAAAAGGAAAAATATATAAATGATTACTAGTGTTTTCAATTTTAATTAATTAAAATTAATTAAAATTAATTAAAATTAAAAGGAAAAATATATAAATGATTACTAGTGTTTTCAATTTTGTCATGTGTGTTTCTTTGACCAATTGGCTGAGGATCAATTGATCTAACAATTCAACGCAACAATTCATTCACATCAAATTAGATCATATTCTTTAGAAAGAAAAAGCGGTTGCCTGTCACTGATTCTGATCACTCTATAGATGGTGCTACCGTATATTTTAGTGCCACATTTTTTAATAAAAAAAGATCCAATCAAAATAAATTGCTTATCTTTCCATTGAATTTAAGTTTTGCTTTAGCCTATTATTGTTAAAACGTTTAAAAAATGTTTATTCAAGAGGCAGATTAGTTAAACTGTCTCACATAATAAACCAAATTTGATGCAATCAATAGGTAAGAGATTTAAAAAATCCTGGTTCATCCTTTATGCAGACATAATATTTATAAAAACAAATTAGTTGCACCTTTTTATAATAAAGATTTAATATAATAATAAATTGTTTATGTGAAGTACCAAAAAATTATTCTACAAATTGTTCACCAGTTTTTATTTTATTTAAGAAAATTATTTGATCATTATTTAAACAATTCAAATATTTCAAATAATTTTTTTAATCTAATTCAATTCCATTTTAATTAACTTGGAAATACTTAAACGCAGCAGAATGAATTGTTACATGAAAATTATGACTAATTCAATTTACGTAATAAAAAAGGTGTTTGCGGCGCGCCTGCTACTTAATCCACCGTGACTATTCTGTGTTATTAAGAAAGCTGTTTTTTCCTTTAGTATTTTATTATATAACACAAACAATAAACCAGTTTCCCAGATAAAAACTAGTCACCTGATCTATTCATGTAAAGTCAATATTGGTGATTGTATGCGCCACAACTCTGAATACGTCGAGAAAACTACAATAACGTCGACAAGAAGACAAACCACGCACAAACAACAAGGAGAAATCAAAGACCATCTAAGTTGTAGAAAGTCATTCACAACATTTATAACAAGAGATATTCCAAAACTGAATTATTACAACATTGGATGTTATAAATTAAAATTATCTAAATCTTCATTAATCTTACTCTTCTTGCTCTTGACTTTTCTTTTGCTGTTGACACCGACTTTAGATCATACAATTCTCTTGAGACTGCTAGATCATTCTATTAATGTTACTGATTCTTGCATGTCTGATTTTTTTCTAATCTGTGTTATTGTTTCTCTTCTGTTGCTCTTCTGCTAAATCCTCCACTCTTACTTTTGGAATAACTCAGGTATATACCCTTAGTCTTCTTCTATTTGTACTCTATACTTCTGAGCTTTTACGTATTTTTGAAAATTTTTCTTTTACTAATTCACTATATGCTGATGACTCCCATATATATATACTCCCTTTCCTCTATCTTATCTTAATAGTGTTCTTCTAAATTATTATTATGTTTTTCTTTTATTATTGCTTGATGGTTCTATGTACCTAAAATTAAATCCTAAGTTTGAATTAATATTGTTCTATCAGTTGCAATAGTCGAAACGCTGTTTTGCAAATTGCGCTATATAATTAATTTCATTTAAGTATTATTTATTTGATTTTATAATTTGCTTTTGCGTTTTCTGACATTTTCTGGAACTTTAAATATTTTTTTGTAATTACTTCTCCTTCACTTAGGAAGTTTAGAGCGGGTTTCAAGACTTATCTGCCGAAAATGCAGTGATTTCTATTAGCAATTTTATATATGTATATATTTTTTAATTTATTTAATTAAAATATATTTATATATGTAAAGAAACTATATTTCTTTAATTTTGATTTTGTCGCGCTTTGCGCGATTAATAATACACTGCGAATTTTTTGTCTTTTTGTTTTTTGTTGATAGGTTAAAAGTAAAGTTTAATTAAATATATTTTGTGACAAACAGATTATAATTTGTGAAATAATAAACTTTAAATGTCGTTTCTTTGTTTTCAGAAGCAACACATTTGTTTGTTTAAATCCTAAATTATAATCAAAACTCTTATAAAACGACATTTCCGTTTATTGAGAAACCTAAAGGAATTATAAAATGGACCAGCTACGATTTGAATTTGCAGTGTTGCCAGCGAGTGATGGAAAGTCAAATGTATATTGTGTAACCTCCATAACGACAAGAGATGAAAAAGTGTTTATAATTCCAGAAGAATTACAGTCTGCTAATCTTCATAAAGAGTTGATAAAGACAGCTGCGTACAATAAAATAAAAAATAGTTTAAAAAAAAGACATCAGACGAGAAAAATTTGGATTACAATGACAAATGAACTAAGTAACGTGTACATAGATGAAGATGGTAATCTACAATTTGGAGATCAATATCTCGAAGAAATTGAACAAAAGCAAGCATCTGTTAATTTAGAAAAAAATACAGATTCATTGGAAAAATTATTTACAAAATTTATTGAAAGCTCACAAGATTTAAAAAAACAGAACCTGAAATATATTGCAGAAAAGTTTATAATTGAAAGATTTACAAGTAAAAATACTAACCCAAGCCAGTGGATTGATGTTTTTGAAAAAGAATGTTTACGTTTCGATATTACGGAAGATGAGAAAAAAATTGAGATACTCAGACTATTCATGGACAAAAGTTGCGCTGATTGGTATAGTTCTATGATTATAAAATTAACACTAAACTCAGAGTGGTCTATATGGAAAAATAAATTCTGTGAATCATTTGCAAATCAAGGCTGGAACCAAGTGACTTATGCGTTGTTATTTAAGTACAAGGATGGTTCATTGGTGGATTATGCTATAAAAAAAGAAAAACTTTTACTGGACATGAGAACATCAATAGATACAGGTACTCTAGTGGATCTAATTGCAGCTGGATTGCCAGGCTTTGTTCTAGATAAGATAAATAGACAATCAATGGAAGATACAGTAGACTTATTCAATGAAGTAAGAAAGTATGAACATTTGATGAATAAAAATAAGAATGGAACCTTCACGAGATATGAAAATCAGAAGATATATAACAAAATTGACGAACATACTGCATGCAAAATATGTGAACGGTTAAATAAAGGTATACGTTACCATCCAGAGGCTGCATGTTGGTTTAAAATGAGAGATAATAATAAATTTGATGGAAGATACATAAAACATGTCAACAATTCAGTGATTGAAGCAGAGTTAAATGAAACAAAACAAAAAAACTAATAGTAACACCATTAATTAAAGTCAAACTCATAATAAATTCTAAATTAGAGATATATGGAGTGTATGATTCAGGTTCGAATGTTTCTCTAATTAATTCAAAATTACTAAAATTAAAAAACGAGAATAATAATGTAAATGAACAAAATTTAGTTACAATTAATGGTGTTAAAAAAACTTGTGGTTTGACGAAGCTAAAAATTAAAATTTTCGAAATAGAAGAAAAAGTAGATGTTTACATTATCGATGATGCGCATTTCAGATATGATTTTTTAATAGGATTAGACATGATAAAAACATACAAGTTAGTACAAAATGAAAAGTTAAAAATTACTCAAAAACTATATTTTCAACAAGAAAATATTAAAAAAGAAGAAAGAATAATCATGAGAGAAAACGAGGTTAACAAAAATGAAAAGGAATATAAAATAAATTTTAACGAACATATTAATGAAAAAGAATTTGAAATAAAAGTAAACCATTTAGATGAAACAAAAAGGAAAGAGATTAATAAGCTAATACAACGATATAAATCAGTTTTTGCCAAGGACAAGTATGACGTAGGAACAGTTAAAGGATATGAAGCAAGAATAGATTTGTTATTAGATAAATACTGTAGCAAGAGGCCTTATAGATGCACTATAAAAGACAAAAAAGAAATAGCAGAACAAATATCAAAATTATTAGATAATAAGCTAATAGAGGAGTCCTATAGTCCATTTGCAGCACCAATAACTTTAGCATTTAAGAAAGAAGAAAATAAAAAGTCAAGACTATGTATAGACTTTAGAGATTTAAATAAAATTGTAGTACCACAGGCTCAACCATTCCCGTTAATTGACGACCTAATGATAAAGACAAGGAATTGCAACTATTTCACAAGTCTAGACATAAACTCCGCTTTTTGGTCTATACCACTTAGAGTAGAAGACAAAAAAAAGACAGGATTTGTAACACAAGAAGGACACTTCCAATGGACTTGTCTACCGTTCGGTCTGAAGACAGCACCAGCAATATTCCAAAAAATATTGAGTAATATACTTAGAAAATATAAACTTACTGAATTTACTGTTAATTATATTGATGACATCTTGGTATTTTCAAAATCTTTCGAAGAACACATAAAACACTTGAAACAGTTGCTAGAAGCAATTCAAACAGAAGGATTTCGCTTAAAATTTAAAAAATGTACATTTGCATCAAATTCTATCAAATACTTAGGACATATTATTCAAAGCAATTCGATACAACCAATAAAGGACAACCTAATTTCAATAAAGAATTTCCCAATACCTAAAACCCAAAGGAACGTTAGACAATTTTTAGGAAAAATAAATTTTTATCACGAATACATACCAAGAAGTGCAATTATACTAGATTCTCTACATAACTTACTTCGGAAAAATCAGAAATTTGTTTGGTCTGAAGAATGTCAGCAAGCCTTTGACAAAGTAAAGAGTCTCTTATGTTCACAGCCGATACTAGAAATATATGATCAAAATCTACCAATTAACATCTATACCGATGCGTCATTGGAGGGCGTTGGTGCAATTTTGAAACAGGTACAAACAGATGGTAAAGAAAAACCAGTAGCCTATTTTTCAAAAAAGCTTAATGAAGCACAAAAAAAGAAAAAAGCTATATATTTAGAATGTTTGGCCATCAGGGAAGCACTGAGACATTGGCAGTACTGGTTAATAGGAAAATCATTTACAGTTTACTCAGATCACAAACCTTTGGAGAACATGAATTTGAGAGCAAGAACAGATGAAGAGCTGGGTGACCTCACTTATTACCTTTCACAGTATGACTTCAAAATCAAATATTCCCCAGGAAGAAAAAATTTAGAAGCAGATTGTTTAAGCCGAAACCCCGTGTTGGAACCAGAAGAAAATATAGAAGATCAATTAAAAGTAGTGAATTTAATTACGTTGGAGGATATTATGATAGATCAGAATAAAAATGAGGAAATACAAAAAAACAAAAACAAAATAATTGAAAAACATAATGTATACTACAAAAAAATAAGAAATAAAGATAAAATAATATTAACAGAAAAATTCAGTATTAAGCTTATAAAACGAATACACGAGGATTTATGTCACATTGGAGTTGGACAAATGCTAAAGACTGTTAGTTCAATATATGTATCAAAGAATTTAACAAAAAATATAAAAGATGTTTGTAAGAGCTGTGAAATTTGCATAAAGAACAAAACAAGAGGACAAGACAAATACGGATTAATGTCATATCTAGGGCCGGCCACAAGACCTCTTGAAATAATATCAATAGACACAATTGGCGGTTTTGGTAGTTCAAGATCAACCAAGAAATACCTACACCTTCTAGTAGATCACTTCACTAGGTACGCATTTATTATAACATCAAAGACCCAGAATGCACATGATTTTATAAAACTAATAAATAAGGTCACAGAAATACAAAACATTAAAACACTCCTCAGCGATCAATACCCTGGAATAAATTCCAAAGAATTCAAGCACTTTCTTAGTGAAAACCAAATAACGATGATATTTACAGCTGTGAATGCGCCTTTTTCAAATGGCATAAATGAAAGGTTAAATCAAACACTAGTGAACAAGATAAGATGCAAAATAAATGAAAGTGAAAAAAAAAAGCTTGGACTACAATAGCACATCAATGTGTAGAAAAATATAATCAAACTATTCATTCAATAACTGGTTACGCACCATGCTATTTGTTTTATGGGACAGATGCTACAATCTTACCAAAGGAGCTAAGTGAAGACTGTATACACAGTGACTGGATCAGAGATAAAGAAAGAGCTCTTAATAATACTCTGAAATCACACTACTATAACAAAATGTGCTATGATGCAAAAAGAAAAAATAAAGAATTTAAAGTTGGAGATATGGTTTATGTCGAAAATGGGAATAAATTAAATCGAAAAAAACTAGAAGAACTACGAATAGGACCATATAAAATAGGAAAAAAAAAATCAGATACCATTTATGAGATAGATACAGAACACAGGAAAACAGAGTCAAACTTATTTCATATTTCAAAATTAATTCCAGTACAGATAACAAAAGATGAAGTTGAGGAGGATACAAATGAAGAAAAATAGATAAAAGCGTGATTCTGGCAGAAAATTCCTCATGTGAATTTTCTTTCTTGGGAGGGTAGATGTAAAGAAACTATATTTCTTTAATTTTGATTTTGTCGCGCTTTGCGCGATTAATAATACACTGCGAATTTTTTGTCTTTTTGTTTTTTGTTGATAGGTTAAAAGTAAAGTTTAATTAAATATATTTTGTGACAAACTGATTATAATTTGTGAAATAATAAACTTTAAATGTCGTTTCTTTGTTTTCAGAAGCAACACATTTGTTTGTTTAAATCCTAAATTATAATCAAAACTCTTATATATATTTAAAATTAATATACTTAATATATTTTATTTATTTTTAAATTTAAAAATTTATATATATATATATAAATTTATATATATATATATATATATGGTGCTTTCAGTTTGAGAAATTTTGATTAAATTATGGTGGAAACTGTCATATAGAACACAACAAATTAGATAAACTAGAAAAAAAACATAAAATCGTCTTTAGAAACATTAAAAACTCTTTTTTTTATGTTAATGCATGTGTTTTTTGGTTGACAACAGAAAAAGTAATCTTTGAGCAACTTATTATCAGGGTAAGCATGACGGATACTTCCCTTTGGTTTCGTATTGTCAATATATGTCATTGTGTTACATAATTGTTTTACCACTGCCTAGTCAGTTTAAATTTTTTAATATAAATTATTGTCAAGTGTCGTCGCTACAAAAGCGTTCATAAATGTTTTATGCCTGCTATCTGTACTTGCATCAAAGGCTAAAGTCAAGCGTCAATTTAAACACTTATGTTATAGGCTTTCTTGGTATATTGTTCTAAACAAGCCTGCTTGTTATCAGAGCAAAATTCAAAGTCTTTTATTTATAAATATTCGTCGTATTATCTGTTATTTCGTAATATTCATTATGAGGTTCTAAAAATATATTTACACATTTATAACAGGTTAAATGTCTCTTACACTTTTCCTACGTTCTGAAGAATCAACACACAAACAGCGTACATGAATAAGTGTTAAACAACGCATCACACGAAAAATATGTTTTGTTATATTCGAACCCTGTGACAGCAAAACAGCAGCTGGCGACTTTAGCCACTAGGCCATCACGCCACCTACCACCACTTAATAGAAAAAAATAAACTGGAAATTAAATATAATGTAAAATAATTTAATAAAAGACAAAATATATATAAAATATATATAAAATATGATATATATATATATCATTTTCACAAAGTGGCCTTATTTTTTATTTATTTATTTATTTATTTGAACAAAGCACGGGCTATTGCCCATTACCGAATTTACAGGAAAAAAAATACATAGTATTATACATGCATACCACGATACATTCGTACAATTGCTTCACAAGTATAATCACGAAGATACTGCATTATACCATGGCAGATTGAAAATAATTTCCAAAAACAATAAATTAACACTAACAGTGTCTTGAGTGTCACCATAAATGCAAACTTATAAACCAAGATATAATAAAATACTTTATCCATCTAACCCCATTAATCCCGTCCTACACCTGAATAGCATAAAATTAACTACACATTTTCCATGCAATAGAAAAAATAAACAAACATTCATGCATCCATCTAATTTCCTTAACCTCCCCTACCCATATACCAACTCATATACCCACCTACTCATGAATCATTAATTATTATATCAGATAATTATATTAGAACCTAGAAATTTCATTAACTATTTACCAATCAATAAAAAAAACCAAACAATCATATGAAAAACAATAATAATAATAAGAAAGTTATGAAGTCAATATAAAATATAATTAACCAAAAAATTTATAAATGAAATACGCACATGCATTCAACCATAAAATGGGTAATGAAATAATCAATCCAAGTCAGTCATACATATTCCCAGTCATTACTGATAAAAAATAAAACAAGTACATATTTTTACCTATATTTATGCTCATATTTTTACCATATGATAATTATTACATTAACCTCATGATAATGAGTATTATAAATGTTGCATAAGTAATTCTCTCAATAATCCACTCCCATCCATCCATGAAAAATTCTTATTTAATCATACTAATAGATTAAAAATCTCAAACCATTCCTACTTATCAACACACACATCCAATTGAACCGTCAGTTTAAAAGTATCACCTATATTGAAATTTAGCATCACCCCAAAACAAATCCAAACGAGATTTAAAATCTGCATAAATTTGCAGCATGAATTTGGAAAATAAGTTTATTTTGAATTTTAATAAACTAATCGTTCTCCAAAAAACTTTAGTGATAAAAATTGAAAACATGAGCTACAAACATATTATCGCCAAACATTTGGCAAAATTTATAGAATATTGTAAATATATATATATATATATATATATATTATATATATATATATATATATAGGGTGGCCGTACAAGATTAATTTTCTTTTTGGTTTCCTGTTCTTTGGAGTCTCGTTTGAAGAGGCAACACATATATATATATATATATATATATATATATATATATATATATATATATATAAGTAAGGTAGTTTATAGTTTCAAAATGTGAATTTATGAAAGAAGAACTGCCTAATTAATTTAAGGATTTAATATTTAAAAAATTTCATAGAATTAATTGCCCGGAAACATACTTTGGTCGATAGAAACATACCGTTATGAAATGGAGTGTCGACTTGAATCCACAAGTACGTGAGTACGAGTCAGGTGTTCACCACAGTAATGAAAATCTGGTCGGAGTGAGAGATCAGAGGCGTAGCTAGGGGGGCGGAATTACACATGTCTCTGGGCGCCAAGTACAGGGGGAGTCAAAATGAAGCTGACAAAATTAGAGTAAAAAGAGTAAAATCTTATCACAAGCAAAAAAATGAAAAAAAATTATTTGTTCACCAATAAACTTTACATGTCAAAATTAACGATACAAATCAGAAATATGAAGTAATAATAAATTAATAATTAATGTCATGAAAAATTTTGATTTCCCATTTTTTAACACAAAAAGTAATTTTTACAATGTTAATGTAATAAAAAACGTGATTAAACACGGAGACGAGGCGCCAATCCTATAGTTTGTCCCGGGTGCAAAATACCCCTGGCTACGCCTATGTGAGAGATGGTATATGTACTTTATGTACTCATACCAGCTGAACAGTACTGGCCAACCGTACTTGCAATAGCAGTCATTACGCACAAATTTTCACACACACACACACACACACAGATATATATATATATATATATATATATATATATATATATTATTTACATTTACAAATATATATGAAGAAGCGAGACAAAATTCGAAGCACATCTGTTTGATAAAGTCTACAGAACTGCTACATGTGGGTGTTGTCAGCGAAATTTGGTTTTTAGAAAATTTAAATGTTAATAATTTTAGTTGTCATTATTGTTATTGTTGTTATATTGATTGTCATTGCTATATGTATAGTATATGTATGGGTGTGCAAATATGTGTATGTATATATGTGTATGTATTCATATAATATTTGGTTTTAAACATTATAAATTTTACATATTTTACATATATGCTTATATTAATTGGTTTTTATATTTATGCATATATTAATTGGTTTTAAACATTATAAATTTTTCATATTATATATATATATATGTTTTAAAAATTGATTCTTTAAAAGTCTTAAAAAAAGACAAAAAAAATTATTTAATTTACATTTATTTAATCGAACCATGAATTTATGGATTACTTTTTTGTAGTTCAACAGTGTTTACAAGAACTGTAAACAATTATGAAGTAATTCAAACGTTTTTATCTTTTTGTACTTTTAATCATTTGTTTTAGATGAATTTGATCTAGATGAAGGATAATATAAAGTTTTAAGGCAAAGTTCAAAAGTTGTCTATTTTTATTACAACAGAGTACAAATTTTAAATGTGTAAATAACTTGTCGACTTAAATTTTTATTACACAAAAAACATTTAAAAACGCACAACTAAAATATCAAAACATAATTACAGATGTTAAAATAATGTTAATTGTTATAGCTTGATGTTGGTTTTATGACACATTAGGTTTATCTCATCTTTTGTAATATTCAAAACTGGACTAGTGTCGTTTTCATCCAACAGTTTACCATTTTGAATTTCAGTCAAACTTAATTTAAATGGTAAAGTTAACGTTTCCTACAATACATGCACAATAAAAATAACTATATTAAGAACAATTTTATTTACTATCTTAGCATTACCCAGATGATTAAATTGCAATTAAAAGCTTTTGAAAACAAGTGCATTTTCAATGCCTTTAATTAACTTCTTCACTGCAACAATCTTTCTCAAATTTAGGGGAAAATGTTAGCGAATATATGATAAACCCCCTTGTGTACTTAACTCATTCCGGTCATTTGTTTGAAAATCTTTCAAACACTTATGGCGTCACATCATACTGTAGCATTCAAAATGCAAATTAACACAAATGGCGAAGAAGCACACAAACTAATGAATTAATTTAGAAGTGAGAGTTGCCATAGGCTAAGTTTTTGTTTAACAAGGCAGATTTTATTAGATGCCGCAAAATTGGGTGAAGGTATTTAAATGTCGTTTTCGAAGGTTTTTGTAGATTATAGTACTTTTTTATCAAATTCTGTTAGAGAATGTAAGACAATTTTGAATGTTTGATGAAGGAAAGCGATGTGAATTTTGACCCAAAAAAAACTCCAATTTTCTCCTTTACAAAGAATGTGGACGTGTGCATAGTTTAGTTTAGTTAAAACACTAGAAAAAAGGAACCAACATTAATTTTTGAATTAAAGGAATATTTTAATAGTATCGATGATCGGAATAGGTACTAAAAAATGTAATTCCATATGTCGAAATCGGTAACAACAACTACGCCAATTGGGAGTTTGGAACTTTCGTTTCTTCGTTTACTGGTTTGGAAAGCCTATCTAATACGCATGCATGTACGAACAGTGAGGCACTGATAGATCCAGGGCGGTATGCGGGTCGCTTCCCACCCACCAGACCATGAAAGAATAAAATATTGAAGCTTCTGTGTAAAATATTTAACGCCATAATTTAGTATTTTTTAAATTGAACGGGAATTAGCAAACGAAAGGTCTTCAACTTTAGAAAACTGAAAATCATCCCTGGAGCATCTGAATATTTGCGAACATTAGTTTAATGGTAAAATGCGTAGCGACGTACGTAAGGTACAGCTTTAAATAAAACATTGCATTAAATAATATTTCATTTTGTTGCACACTAACTGACACACACCATACACACACACACACACACGCCACACACACTTGTGTACATTCTATTGTACATTCTATTGTACGCTTGTAATACGTACAATACCACTTAAACTTTTCTTATTTTCGTTATCGTAAATTTTGTTTTATAGTATTTACTGTTTTATAATTTTTTATTTAATTAATTTAATTATTTTATACGATTCTTAGTTAACAAATTTAATTTTTTTATTTCCTTTATAACACTATATATTTTATTACCGTTGAATTCTAAATTTCAAGGTTTATCTTTTATTCCATTTTGTTTCAATTTGACATTACATTTAACGCATTGATTTTATACAATTCCAATTTAATATACTTTGTTTAATTACCCAAGGCTCCGACGATAGCATCTTTGCCAAAACAGCTGTCAGCCTAGCTATGACACAATTATTGAATAAATATGATTATGCAAAATTGCGATCTGTTGAATCGATTATAAAAAAAAGTTAATAAATGATTAATGGGCAACAAATTTTAAACGAAATTTGCTTAAGCGAAAACCTCGTACCAAAATATATATATATATATATATATATATATATATATATATATATATATATATATATATATACATATATATATATATATATATATATATATATATATAACAATGCATAAAAATTGTATATTTTATAAGTAATTCATTTCAAAATTTGAAAAATTTTACTTTGACATAAACAAAACATAACATGCATATTCAAAATATCATATATATAATCCTTAAACGTTTACGTGCATACATACAAATATGTACTAATGCAAATAAACATTTATGCTGACACGACGGATCTAGACAACTGTGACGGGGAAGCCAAAGTTTGGTGGGGGCAAAAACTGGTAAAACGTGATGACTTTTTTTTATTTTACAATACAATGTGGAAGAAGACCATATTTTATACAATACAATACTATATATATATATAGTATGGAGTCGGAATCTTCATCAGATCAGGCATTGAATTTTCTATGATAAACAATTTGCTTCTGAACGACACCTTTATTGACCTTCTTGGTGTCAATTTAAAATTAAACAACACACATGTAAATATTTTAGCAGTATATAGACCCCCCAACACTGACCCTAATATCTTAATCCAAAAGCTCGAACTTATTTTACCCACATTCAAGCCACACATAAAGAGATATTTAATTGGCGACTTTAACCTTGACCTCAATAAACTCAACAGTGACAACGTCGTTGCTGACTTCTCTAATCTACTATCATCATACAACTTCTTACCTCTTATAACCTCCTCTACTCGCATCTCAACTTCTTCTTGCTCACTCATCGATAATATCTTTACTAACAATCTAACTTCTCACTTATCTGGAATAATTCTGTCTGACATATCTGACCATTTCCCTATATCGCTTCCAAATCAGAAATCTCAAACCATGCCCCTATAAAGCACTTCAGAAACCTAACTGAAGAATCT
The DNA here is from genome assembly GCF_000326865.2 of Helobdella robusta. Taxonomy (NCBI): domain Eukaryota; kingdom Metazoa; phylum Annelida; class Clitellata; order Rhynchobdellida; family Glossiphoniidae; genus Helobdella; species Helobdella robusta. The sequence continues at coordinate 7,398,517 of NW_008704902.1, read as the reverse complement.
ATAAACAACATCAACAATTTCTTATCGAACCACAACTGGAATTCTTTGACTTCTCTAAAAAATGTCAACGACTGCTGCTCTGTTTTAAATAATATCTTAACTCACTCTCTAGACACTTTTGCCCCCCTCCGTCTTGTCAAAAACAAAAAGAAAAAATGCTGGATCAATGACAACATTCTAAGCCTTGCGAAAAACAAACTATACATCATAAGCCTTAAATATCCAACCACCCGCAACATTGCCACCTACAAAAGCTTCAGAAACATGTTCACATCTATTAAACGAAAAACTGAACGAGACTACTTCTCTAACAAACTTGAAGACGCACATAACAATGTTGGACAAAAATGGAACACTATCAAAGAAATTCTAAACAAGCAACCTCCAAACTCATCAATCACCAAACTAACTATCAACAACCAAGCAATTGAAAATAAACAAGAAATTTGTGACCTTCTCAATACCCACTTTGCAAACATTGCTAGCCAACTACTCTCAAACCAACCTCCCAGCTATGGTAGTCCTACAGATTTTATGAGCCCATCCACACCCCATTCCATTTGTCTATATCCTGTTACTGAACAAGAAATATTAACTACTGTTAATATATTAAAAAACAAAAAGAGCTATGCAGACGATGGACTCAACATGTTCCTTATCAAAAGCATAATTTCCTCTATCATATCACCACTTAATCATATCTTCAACTTATCACTAAGCACTGGAATCTTTCCTGACTCATTTAAAATAGCCAAAATCATACCAGTATTCAAGAAAGGAAACAAAGATGACATTAACAACTACAGACCCATCTCCATTCTTTCCCCGCTGTCAAAAATTCTTGAAAAACTTTTCTTTAAAAGACTCTCTAATTTCTTCTGCTCCAACAATATTATCTGCAATAACCAATACGGATTCAGACCCAACCACTCAACTGAGCTTGCTATTCTTGACTTCACTCAGCACATACTAAATGAAATGAATAACAAAAATCTTTTTATTGGCATTTTCCTGGACTTATCCAAAGCCTTCGATGTCATCGATCACAAAATATTCCTATCCAAACTACATCATTACGGAGTAAGAGGCACAACTCACAACTGGATGAGAAGCTATCTTTCATCACGGACACAATATGTTTCCATGGACAATATCAATTCAAAGCACGCTCTTATTCATCACGGGGTGCCACAAGGATCCATACTAGGACCCCTTCTATTTTCTATTTACATAAATGACCTCTGCAATGTTTCGCCCTCAACCAAATGCGTACTGTTCGCAGACGACACCAACCTTCTTTTTACTTCCAACAACCTACCAGATTGCTCTGAACATATCAATCTTGAACTCCAAAAATACTCTAACTGGTTATCCAATAACAAACTAATCATAAATTATTCGAAATGTGCATACATTATTTTTGGCCCAAAAATACTCACCAACCAAGCTCCTAACCTAAACCTATTAGTTAATGGTGTTCTTATAAGCCGCACCCTGTCAACCAAATTTCTTGGAATCACCATCACAGAAAATCTTTCATAGAATTCTCACCTACAAACTACCTCAGACAAAATCAACAAACTCACAGGCATCTTCTACAAAACCAAATATAAACTCTCTCTTTCTGCTCTTCGCACGCTTTATTACACATTCATCTATCCTTATCTAACCTACTGCATCACACTATGGGGAAATAGTCCAAAAAGCCACCTGAATAACTCAATACTTTCCCAAAAAAGATCAATACGTTTAATTTTTAACCTCAAACCCGATTCTCATACTAAACCCTTCTTCCTAGCAAAAAAAATTTTACCAGTTAACTTCATCTGTCTTTACTACTCTGCTTTATTCGTTTTTAAATTTATCAACAATCTTCTCCCACCTCACTTTATCAATTTCTACACATTAAGTAACTCCGTTCAATCTACAACCACTAGACACACCCCTCTCTTTTATATCTACAAAACTAGCCTCAAATTAATCCAGACAAGCATAAAAATTACAGGTCCTAAAATTTGGACAGAACTTGTACCTCCCCATCTAAGAGCCATCATAAACCTACAACATTTCAAGTCAAAATTCCGTGCTTTTTTATTGACACTGGATCTCGACTCCACCACCTAATATTATATTAAGAATAAGCTAGAACAAATGATGCGGATGAATGGTCTTTATGAATGGTTAAACATTTATGTGTTTATATATGTACTGAGCGAACATTTACATAGTTATATGTCTATATATGTATGACACGAACATTTACTTATTTATCTTCAATTATCTTTCTGCTTCAGTTATTTTCCTTATTTTATTTCATTAACTATTCATGTATTTACCTGCGGTGGCCACCACAAGACAAACAGTCTTATTCGGTCTTCGCATATTCAACTTCATAACTTTTATTCACTTATTTGATATGTTGTTGATTATGAATAAAACTTTGAAAATGAAAATGAAATGAGACCTGACTGCAAACCTAACTAAGCAGGACTATATATAACATAGATTTTTAGCATAAATTCAATATTTCTTTACAATCATCTATCCAAAAATTACAAATATAGCAAGGACGACAATAACCAAATAATAAATAATCAAGCGCATTTTGATCACTATAGCGGTTATATCAATATATATAGGTAACTAATTCACTTGAAAATTGGATTACAAACATAAGAAGTTGATAAGAAAGTTGGAAAACTTTAAAAAAAACATAACAATCTGAAAACTTCGATCAAATCTGACAAAACATGTATAAGAATAATCTATCTAAACTTAATTATATCTGTATGTATGTGAGTGTGTATATTTTTTTATTTTTTATTATTGACTAGTTACGGCCTTTTAGTGGCCTGTTATGTTTTTACATGCTTGGTTTTCAAGCAATGATTGATGCTTTTAGGCTAATAAAAACATTTGATAAAATAAATGAAATGAAATATAAGCGGCTGTTTGGCCTGGTTGCATGATTACTCACATTTGATCGATTAAGGTTTTTGTGCATATTTATACAAGGTTTATAAGCATAAAATTGTTGTCAGGTAAAGATCCTACCTTTACTCTTACTCACCCTCCTCACTGGCATGTACAAAGAGCAAAATCATTCTTTCTTTCTGAGGGACATGTTTCTATTTCCCAAAAACAGAATTCATATATATATATATATATATATATATAATATATGTAATAATATATATATATATATATACATATATGGGGTGTTTTTTTGAAAATTATATATATATATATATATATTCTGTCGATATTTTCTTACATATATATACTAAACACATACCACACACACACACACAAACACATATATATATATATATATATATATATATATATATATATATATATATATATGTGTGTGTGTGTGTGTGTGTGTGTGTGTGTGTGTGTGTGTGTGTGTGTGTGTGTGTGTGTGTGTGTGTGTGTGTGTGTGTGTGTGTGTCTATAGATATATGTTGGTAATAGACCATAATTTTTACAATATTCTATAAATTCTACCGAATGTTTGGCGTTAATATGTTTGTAGTTCGTTTTTTCGATTTTTCTCACTAAAGTTTTTTGGTGAACGTTTAGTTTATTAAATTTCAAAATAAACTTATTTTTCGAATTTTCGATTTTTTTCACTAAAGTTTTTTGGTGACCGTTTAGTTTATTAAAATTCAAAATAAACTTATTTTTCGAATATTCGAAAAATAAGTTTATTTTGAATTTTTTATTTCCTATATATATATATATATTTTTAATTGGGGTTAAGACTGTCGTCGACACAACTGTTAAGAAATATCATGAAATATTACATCATTACCAGCTTTGATTCAATTCAGATTCTGGTTCAATTTTTCAATATTTCGTAACGTATTTTTATCATCATTTTCAACTTATTTATATAAGAAAACAACGTTTTTAATTACTTTTTTTTATATTATTTTATACAGATAAAGCTTTTTTCCGGTAATCTTTTACAATTGTCAATGTTATCACTATTGGTTGTTGTATCTTATATATCTTATATCTGTGCGTTCCTACTTATTTGGATCCAGAAATTGACATTGTGTTCCTATTTTGTTGGCTCTAAAATAATATAAATTATATTTACAATCAATTGTTTCGACATTCTTCATGACTAAATATTTTTAATAATCTTTCATCCGTTTTATATGACAAAAACATGATAATGTTTTTTATAATATATTGTTATATTATTAGTTCCAGTGGACCAGTTTCTATCATTGTGTTGATTTTTTTTATAACCATTATTAATTAACTGTTTTGTCACTCTTTTCAATTTTTTTCTCCTATGAAAACTAACGATTGTAATGACAAATTACATCTCAGTATTTACTATGCCAACAACAGAACATTTTTCTTTGTTCCTATAAATAACTGTAACATGAAACATGAATGAATAATGAAAAGAAGCTTTTGATATATTATTTTGAATGTCGGTGAGTACAAGCACCGAAATTAAGAATATTTTGGACAAACCACTACTACATTGACACGAAGATTAACTATGCATACACAAAGAGGTGCAATAAAAAGTCATTTAATTGATAATCAAGGAACAGCAATTACTAGAGAAATACTCAGCAATAACACAAAGCTAATGTATCGCTACTGTTCAACTTATTAAAATAGCAGAAACTACTAATAAAAAGAATTAATTGATGAACGCAAAGTGAATTTACGGGCCAATAGAGCAGGTACGCACAAATATATGTGTATATATAAGATACAACCAATATACTACAAGCTGAAAATGCAGTGATATTACTTAACAATTTTATCTGCGACAGTCTCAACCCCAACTATATATATATATATATATATATATATATATAATATCACGCATTTTCGCATTGTTAAGCTTGTAACTAAGTTAATCTTATTTTTAATAACTGTATTTACGACAGTCTGAACCGATATATATATATATTTACAATATTCTATAAATTCTACCGAATGTTTGGCGTTAATATGTTTGTAGTTCGTTTTTTCAATTTTTCTCACTATATATATATATATCACTATATATATATATATATATATATATATATATTAAAATATTCTATAAATTCTACCGAATGTTTGGCAGCGACTGCTCCATCTCTCTCTCGAATTAGAAGTTTGCCAAACATTCGGTAAAATTTATAGAATATTGTAAAAATTTTGGTCTATTACCAACATATATATATATATATATATATATATGTTGGTAATATATATATATATATACTTTATATTTATATATATCATAATATATACTTCAAGTGCTTTTGTATTAGTCAGCAGTATACTTAATATAAGGTGCTGTTTTGAATTATTACATAACGTTTATAAATTGTATATAACATATATGTATATAATGTATGTACATTAGGATGTTTTTAAATATGCACATACATAGTTTTGTTACACAATCATATTAAATAGTTTTTGATCTCTAAAATTTTGTTGATTCAAAATTCGGATCAGATATTCCAGCCATGATAAAAAATTTTCTTTTGTTTTTTGCGGCCAGTTGCGTGATCAATGGTGATACTAATAATGAATTAGTGATCACTGAGCAAGTTTTTAAAGAATTTCAGCCATCTGTTAGATTCAATGTCTTTAATTTTTAATTTTAGTTTTATATTGATAATATGTTTTCTAGATAATCACATCTACCAGAGAGCATGCTCTATATTTGTGGATTTATATTGACCCAAATGCAAACGCAACTGCGGTAGCCAGGGTAGTTGCTAATTTACAAAGTCATGTTGATTATGTTTCACCTCCTGCGGATGTTAATGAAAATAACAAAATTGTAGCGGGTATTGGTTTTGGAAACAATTTTTATAAAAAGGTTTATTTTATCGTTTGAAATTTTGATATTAAACTCTAAATATGCACAATTTGACTAAAGATACCAACAGCAACACCTCGCGATTTTCCATTAGTCACGAGAAGAGGAGTTCTCGGGGTTCTTCCAGCAACCGGTCAGTATTTTTTATTCTACAAATTTTAAGGATATAAAAATTAAAACATAAACGATAATATTATACAAAACATGGTGGCTTTATGGCTTGTCTTTTGTGAATAATAAACATCAGGCTCACAAAATTTTTTTGAAATTAAATGTTTATTTTTAAAAAAATCATATCAATGATATAAAACTAGTTCACTTTCTCCATTGTTCCAACAAAGTTAGTGTTAGAAAGTAGGACAATGTTAATTTTAGTTTGATTTGAACTTTCAACAATATGTTTCAGCGATTTGATTGTTTTTTAAATATGTATTATAATACGAATTTGACCTTTTACATTACATTGCGTGGTTAGTGTTACTTTAATTTAAATATCATTTGTTCAAGAAAATCAAATATGTTAGAGCTAGTTTGGCTAAACCTTCATAATCAGTGTTTTGATATTAAGTAAAGTTGAAGGATTAGATTATCTGATATCGGGTAATAATCAAAATTGTTATCGCTGAGCTATTTTATCTATTTTACTGTCGTTATTGTTCTGATTTTTGTTCTATTAGATATATTTTTATTGAACAAGTTGTTTACGTTAATTATAGGTTGATGATTTTTTACAAAATGTGAACAGACAACTATTAGTGTGAGAAATATATTTGAATGAAGAGATTTTGTGGTCTAACATTTGGCATGATGAGTCGTAAATATTGTCAGTTCTCTAAAAAGATAAAAAATTGTTTGAAATCATCATTCGAATAAGAATAAAAGAAAATGAGTAGGCTAATAGGTTTAGGGTAACATTTTTTTTAGAATTCAAAGAGCAGTTTTAGCATTTGTGTAATGGATTTGGAGTTTCAGTAAAGTGTTATTACTAGTTTTATTATTATCATTTTATATGATTTAAAATCTTTCCATGAGCTATATTATACATGCTAATGTTTGACGAAATGTTTCAGTAATATAATATTGGTTCATTCATATTTTTTTGTTTTTTGTGGTTTGTTGGCAGTTTTGGTTTTTTAATTCTTTAAATTGATTAGCATAAAGTTAATGGGGTAGAACGGCAGTTTTAAACGTTACATGCTGGATAATTGTTTTATAATTTGCCGTTTATACGTGTAATATTTTGTAATAACTGACAAAAATTTAATTTAAATATTAATTCTAAAGAAATCCGTATATATCGGGACTTTGTTGAAGGGGTCCAATTAAGCAAGTTATTCTTTTAACTAACTTGAGATTTAGATATGACGCGAATTTGTAAACTAAAAATTAAATGCAATAGTAGTTATTATTGCAATAGTTATTGAAATTATAGTTATTAATATTGATTAATATTGTTATAACCGTGCTACCGAACGCACTAGATTCTAGCGTATTCTAGAATGTTCTAGTGACTGGAACGTTCTAGAGTATACTGGAATCGGACCATCTGGAAGAATATAAAAACGACGCTTGCGAAGAGTATATAAGCGCACGTCGCAAGAGATTCGTGATTAGTGATATTGGTGATTAGTGATATTGGTGATTAGTGAAATTCGTGATTTTGTGAATAGCGATTCGGTGAATTATTTAAAGCGATATTTGATTTGTTTGTTGACGTTGTCATAGCGATAGATTTTGAACGATTTAAAAGTTAATTGTTGCGTTAGTTTGAATTTACTGGAAATAAACGATTAGTTGATTTCTTCTGTAAATAAAGTTTAATAACTAATAATAGTTGATTTCTTCTGTAAATAAAGTTTAATAACTGTTTGGAATATTTTATTCAATCGAGGATTTGAACCCGTCGCATCGTAAATCGGTTACGACAGCGAGTATTATAACACTATTAATAACAATAGTAAACATTTAAGATAGACATCCAATTAAAAGTTGCTTGGTAAAGTTATCCTTTTAGTCAAAAAATATTAAAAAAACAGTCATTAAAATGCAGCGTTGGTAGTATTAAAATTTAGGTAAGAGTCTGAGTAGATATTATCTAGTGGCGAGTCAGTTGATGGGCGTTGATTGTGAGCTCTTTTCGCTTTTTTCCTTTGAAAACTGTTTAGCTTGAACTAAATTTGTGCTAAAATTATTGCATCAGAACCACCAAACTTTCACTATTATATTTTTCGTAGCATGAAATTTCAAAGCCCATTTGCGCGAATAAGCATATTTATAGTATCTAAATTTGTTTTATAGACCTTTTATTTTTCTTCAAATTTTGAACCAATAATGACTCAAATATATGCAATTCTTCTTTTAGCAGTTGCTGGTTATTTATTGCTGGTCATAAACCAGCCCAAGTGTACAAATTGTTAATCAGTAGACCTAAAATATTTCACAATTACTTTTTGTTAATGTATATATCATAGAATAAGCAAATCTCGGTTACCACAGCAACTATTTCAGAACAATAATACAGAACAATTAACAGACCAATGTTGAAGTTTACCTTTTTTAACATAAAATGTATACAGCCCGTTTTTCCATTTTTCTAACGCTTTTTCATCGTAATAATGCTGTGAACAATGATGGTGATAATGATCACATTGTAGGCTTCAGAAGTTTTCAATTTTTGAATTGATTCTCACTGTCAGTTTTGATTTGATGTCCCTTTAACACTTTAACTGGTTATTACTTATTATACTTAATACTTACTTCTTCTAATACATTCTAAAGTCATTCATACTTTTTGTAACCAGATAAAATTAAATGTATTTTTGACATTCATAAAACTATAATAAAACCGTTGTCACTGTTCAACTCTCGATATCAGAATTTGTTGGGGTATTTTTCTCTTTTTGTAACTGGTCCGTTGTATTAATATGTGAAAAAATGAAGAAAAAACATTATTACCTTGAAAATGTACTGCTTCTAAAATTTTAATATATTTTAAAATGTGAATTACCGATGTTATAATAAAAATTAAAATACTAATTAAATTAGAATATATAAATCAAATATAAAAATATAAATAAAATAAAAAATTAAATATGAAAATTAAAATGAAATTGAAATGTGTTGTTTCTTAAATTAAATTTTTTGATTTCAACCTCATATTTTCGAATGTAAATCATCGACGTTGCAAAACAAATTTATGAAAATTGTGAATATAATTTTTGTAGGTGGCGATGTTTTCATCCATGCTAAAAGCAACAGCAAATCAAAGCTGTTTGAACTGACGGAACGAATCAAGAGTCAACTTCCTAATAACAGTATGGATTCCTTTGAAGATGTCTACGGCTGGGTCTACAAAAATGGAAGAGATTTGTCGGGATTCATAGATGGTCAGTTCAATAATTGATACAGCTAATTTTTAGTTATCTTAAATTAGCGGTTAAAAATAACACTCAGTCTATATTTTCCAAATATTTTAATTTAATAAGTGATTAGTAGACAAAAGAAGTTGTTTGAAAATATCATAAAAAATTGTTATGCCCAATAACAAACTTGGAGCGAAACAAAGTCATTACGTTGACGTTTTAATGTTATATTTTTCTTCTTATTATTATTATTCATTATTATTATTGCCACTATTATTATCATTATTATTTATTAATTATTACTATTATCAATCAATGATTTTGTGATATCGACTTTCTATCCGACCAATGTTACTGCATTATTTTGTATAAGCTGAACCCTTTTAATCGTAGAATTCAATAATTCACTTTAGACAGTCTACACGATAACCGTGGATCTATGTAAATGTCAGGTGGAATTTATTTTTTGATTAGTTTTAATTATTTACACTTACCACCACCATCTCGTCTAACCTCAATCTGTCAAACGACCTGCATTCAGAATTTCATCACCAATACCATACGTAGCTGCTAACCTTTAACAGTACTTCGTAATCAATCGTATCAAGCCAAGCTCAAATCTAGAAGAGCTAATTACACTACACGATTTCACAGTTTAAATAAATCTTTGCAAAATTGGAGGTTGGAAATCGCACTTTTATCGTTTGGTAAACCATTTTGTTCCTATAGTTGAGTAATGATTGCTGACTTGAACCAGTGAGAAAATATTTTTTTACTTATTGAATGCCAACAAATGCTAATGTGCATTGGTTATTTTTAAATATTGGGACATAAAACTGTTAAATTTTGAAATGTTTATTTTCTCACAAATCGTACGAAGCAAAAATCAATAAACATTTGAATAAAATAATAGCAAAACTAATACTACAAACAATATTCAAATAAGCAATTTACCAATGAATGAATGAATGAATGAATGAATGAATGAATGAATGAATGAATGATGGATGGATGAATGAATGAATGAATCAATGAATCAATCAACCAACCAACTAATCAATCAATGATGAATGAATCAATAAATTAATCGCTCAATCAATTAATGAATGAATCAATGTTTGACTCACGAATTTAATTTCCACAATTTAACAAATCAACGAAAAATAAATGTGAGGAAACTTAAAAACAAAGTCAAAAAGAAAATGATTATAGTAAAGATATATATTAATTATTATCATATATTATCAAATTCAAACAGGAATATTTTTGAAAATTTAAAGGCTTTATGATTGTAATAAAAAAACTATAAAATGTCATGTATCAACCACTTTGAAATGATGACTGAAAAACTATGATTGCCAGTGGCGGAGTAATTTGCCGCCCAATTTTAAAATTTAGAAAACTTAATCAAATAAAAACGATATTTTTTAAACATTTTTATTAGATACATTCTTTAATAATATTTATGTAATATTAGTAGTCTATCAAAAAGTTACTTCGAAACATTGCATGTTTTTTCAGCGTGCAAACACATCAACAACGAAATTAAGGTTGAATCCTCTCAAAATTGTTTTTTCAACGCAAGGATAGCAAGGATGTTTTTTTTCGAAATTTTTGAATGCAAATAATTTTTAACGTCCCTCAAACAATAAAAAGACCCCTCGGCGAAACAGGTTGTAGAAGGAGTGCAGCTAGTGTACATTCGAAGAGCAATGTTTACATTTGGATATACGCACTGAAACTCATTCACTCTTTTCTAATTACGTGAATCATTTGGAGTTTTAGAACTAAATTTTGGTCTAAGAAGGCCAAATAAAACTTTAAGCGCAACAGTTTGGAATTTAAGGTGTCCAGATGGTTGGGAGATGTTTCTCTTATTATATAATTATAATTAGGAGTATTATTTTGTAGCTGAACTAACAAATGCTGATTTTAAATTCATCATCGCAAGCAAAACATCAATAAATCCTTCATCGTCTTATTCCTGAATATTTTTGAACATCTCTGGTCATGATCGCCTTGCAAAAAAAGCGATTCCGTGTTGTGATGAAAAGAGCTAGTCAGACCATGCAAATGGAGGAGAATATGAGAAACTTTCCATTGTTACAAATTTAAGATGTATCTAAAAACATTTCAAATGTTTGAAAAATCATTATTAAATTTTATTGTCTTTGAACAGATATTTTAGTATATTTGTACACAGACTACAATATGAAGTTTCTTTCAAACAGGCACAGAAAATCCAAGCGAGCTGGAAGAAAGAAAACAAGTGGCAGTTGAGCGTTCTACAGGCGGAAGTTTCACAGTATGTTTTTATTTTCACTCCAGCAAATATTTCGTGAATATATAACTTATAAAAAAATTACTTTTTAGTTGAAATATAACTGTATTGAAAAATTAAAAAAAAATTTCATGAAACAATTTTTCCTTTATTGGTTTACTAATTTTTGTTACAAAAAAAAAAAAAATTTATTTATTTTGGTTTATTGTTTTTTTAATTTAGATTACGCAGAAATGGTTACACAATATGAAATTCATTCATTCACAAAGTGATGAAACGCTGGAAAAGTTTGTGGGTCGTACGAAAAATGACAGCCTGGAACTGTCACCTCTGCCAAGATGTTCCCATGTCGCAAGGATGGTCAACAGTTAGTTAATAAATAATTTTAATAATAATTAATAATTAATTAATAATAATTATAATTTTTTGTTTAATTTTGGGTGGCCCAATAAGTCATTTCTTTGGGTCTCCTAGCTTTGCTGAATAAACTTATCATTGAATTGAATTGAATTAGTTCATTTACTTCGCATAAAGTATTTGCATTTTAAGACATTAATTTCAACGCCACTTCAAAATTCATTCACTTGGTATGAAATCATTTTTCTTGCTGACAGTCTTTCTCCAATCGCTTAATTGCTTCGATCGCCCAAACAGTTGCTGTGTGAAATTTTTTAAGATTAATTTAGTTCGTTTTTATTAAGTTTTGTATTGTTTATTTGACCGCAATAGAAACAAAAACCAAAAATTTATGTGTTTGACCAATATGTTTTTAAATGATATTTAAATTTTTAGAGTAATAAATGCAAATTTCAGGTACTGAGCCAGGTGCGCTTGCCCCGTTTAAAATAGTTCGACAGTCCCAACCATACGGCACTGTATCGGAAGAGTCGGGACTTTTTTTTATTGCCTACGCTAACGACACTCGCAATTTTGAATATCAATTGGACAACATGGTGGGGAAATCAAGCAGTGGATCAGATAGCGGATGTGCTGATGACATTATGAGAATATCAAAAGCTTTATCAGGCAATTATTGGTACTTCCCAGGAGTTGAGGAATTGAAGAAAATGCTTTAAATATGAACATGCACTTAACAATAATTTTCGACTGTTTTCAAAATTTTAATTTATAAAAAATTCCAATAATTTGATTATAAATTAATTAGTATTTTAATTTTTTGATTAGTATTTGAACAACTTTTATTCATAAAATGAATTTCATTTCGTTGATATGAATCTACGTAAGTTTCATTCTAATTGATAACCGATCGAGTGCTGGTTAATAAGTTTTTGTCATTTATTATATTTTATTTACTCATTTACTCATGTTATTGTTTTGTTAACTCGTTTCTTCATAAATTAATTTATTAATAATTGATTCATCGATTATCAGTTTGTCACAGACATCAGCATCTTTTTCTGATTCAATTGCTCGATTTTCCTTTCTTTGTAACCTGCTTAAACGCTTGTTTATACACCTAGAAATATATTGCAAGCCGGTCTATCGTACCTCAACAGGCTTTACCAAAATGGTCTTATTAAACGGCTGGTCCGTTTAACCGATGTTAACATTTCATAAGATTTAACAATTTGGAAATAAAAACACTGCAATAATGGTTATGTTTAGCAGACAATTAGGCCAACGATTAATTTACTAATTTGTTTTCATCCTTCAATTTAAATTAAAGTACGCCTAAGGAACGTGGCCATAAGTCTCAGGGCACAGCCGAGTGCATGAACATGCATTACACATACATTTTTGCAACCCCGCTCGCTGTACCCTGGTTAACACTCATAGAATACAATATTTATATACATATATGCACATTCTTTCACACACATATATCAATACATACACACACACACACATAGACACATTCACACTTACACGTAAACAAACACACACACACTCATGCACATGCACACATAACCCTCACGCAAACATGCAGGCAAACGCACCCACACACACTCACGCAATACACTTATTCTAATATTTAACATTTATACTATTCACAAGCACAAAAAATTAAACATGTACTTGTATCAGTGCCTAAACTATAATAAAATACATAAACAGAAAAACAACCAGCTTTTACCGCTGGAACACAACCCGAAAATGTTAGGACTAACCTTGGACACAATGCTGTCGTTCTCACAACAAAACAAAATGGCAGCGGCCAAGGCCACCAAAAGAAACAATATTCTTAACGCTCTCAGCGGCACCACATTTAGCCAGGATAAAGAAACACTCCTACAGGCATACAAAGCCATTGGGCGTTCCACAATTGAGTATGCCTGCTCGGCCTGGTCCCCTCTGACGTCCAACTCAAGCCTCAACAGACTACAATGCTCTCAGAATGCTACTTTACGACTGGTTACAGGCTGCCACAAAATCAAGTCCGAGCAGCATTTGTTAAATTTCTTATTACGTAGATCGCTTAATTAATTGATACAATATTGAAAGACATTAATAGACAAGAAATAAACTTTGCAACGTTCTCGACTTGTTTATTATCCACCGGATCAACAGAAAAGGAAAAGTGAAGTTACATACAAAGCAAAGAACATTTGGTCCAAAGAAAATAAATGTATATTATAAATCATAATGTTTTAATATAAAACATAAAACTTAACACCTTCTCATTTTATTTAAAACATTAGATGACCTTAACGTAAATGTTCTGAAGACCCATCGCACACATCAGATTCTTTAGTCTTGGTCCTACCATTGGTTTTGTCAGAGCATCAGCAACTTGAAGTTCTGTCGCAACTCGTTCAACTGAAACTTCTTCTTCTGCAACTTTTTCTCTGACAAAGAAATGTCTAATGTGGATGTGCTTTGTTCTTCTGTGAAGTTCTGGATTGTGTGCTAACCGAATTGCTGCTTCATTGTCGACAAAAATTTCTGGTTTTTTCTTTAGATCTACGATGTCGTTCAACAATCGTTTGAGCCATATCACTTCACGAGCTGCTTCACTTGCGGCAACGATTTCTGCTTCAGTAGTTGAAATCGCAACTGAGGGCTGACGTTGGCTAAACCAACTGATCACGCTTCCTCCAAACATACAGATTACACCTGATGTCGATCTTCCACTAGATTTATCTAACCTATTACACTCACATATTCATAT
>NW_008704902.1:7346912-7383837 GCF_000326865.2 Helobdella robusta | reverse complement strand
TTTTTGTTTTCTCGAACTCCTCAGATTTTGAAATCGGAGTTGTACAGGATTTACACTGACTCATCCCAAACTTTTCAAGAATCATTCTTGTATAGGATGACTGACTGACATTAATATTTCCCTTCCCATCTTGATTAATCTCTAATCCAAGGAAATATTTTGCAGGTTTAGATGTTATCTTGAACTCAGACTTTAATTCTTTTTCAAATATTTTTAGTTCTTCTTTATCGGTTCCTGCAACTAGTCCATCATCAACATACAGTGCAAGTATGAGTTTCTTTCCTCCCTGTATTCTAATGAACAAACAAGTATCTGCATCGCTTTGTTTGAAATGTCTCTTTTTCAAGAATTCAGCAAAGCGTTTGTTCCAACATCTTGGAGCTTGTTTAAGTCCATAGAGACTTCGCTTGAGTTTACAGACTCTTCCTGAATTATCTTTAAAACCTTCAGGTTGCTCCATGTAAATATCTTCATCTAGTTTGCTGTATAGAAATGCTGTTGACACATCAAACTGCATGAGTGACATCTTTTCATTTGCAGCAACACTTAATAGTGTTCTTATAGTTGAACTTCTGACCACAGGACTATAGGTTTCTTCATAGTCAATTCCCTTTTTCTGAGAAAAACCTTTTACCACTAGCCTGGCTTTAAAACGTTCAACAGAACCATCTGCATTGTGTTTTACCTTGTAGACCCATTTGCATGGTATTGCCTTATGACCTTTTGGAAGACTTACCAAATCCCACGTTTGATTTTTCTTTTATGACTGCATTTCACTGTTCATGGCTTTAAACCATTCATCATTTTCATCACTTTGAATGGCATCTTTGTAGCTCTCTGGTTCAAGTACTTCACTTAATGCAGACATAACGAAAGGATCATAACGAGATGGCTTTTTGATATTATTCCTGTCACGTAGAACCATACCTTTGGTCTTTTGATTACAACAGTCAGATTGATCTTCTTCATCAGATGAAACTGAACTACGGTTGTGAACATTTTCATTAGTGTCATCTGAAATTTCTTCTTTTGAATCATCATTTCTACTACTTGAGTCATTTTCTGATTTGCAATTGATTTGAGGATCTGTTGTAAAATCTTTTTGAGTCTGATGTTCAAATGATGTTGTACATTTCATAGGTTTTTCTTGGAAAACTACATCTCTTGAGAATATCATTTTATATTGATTTTTGAGCCATATACGATAGCGTTCGTCACCATCGTAACCAACAAGGTAACCTTTTATGGCTTTCTTATCCATTTTTTGACGTTTTTGATCAGGTATGTGAACAAAACATGTAGAGCCAATTATTCTCAAATGGTTAATTCTCGGCTTTTTACCTGTTCAAATTTCAAATGGGCTTTTATCTTCAATCGACGACTTGCCTGTTCGATTAAGTAAATATACTGCAGTTGAACATAACTCAGCCCACATAGCGACTGGAAATTCAAAATCTGGATTTGAGTACTTCAATGTGCGTGCCATTTCTACTATTGTTCTGTTTTCACGTTCACTACCACCATTTTGTTGAAGTGTATATGATGCTGTTAGTCTTTGCGTGATTCCATGGCTGCGCAGGATGTTTCGAACTTCTTCGTTGTCAAACTAACCCCCATTGTCACTCAAAAATTCTTTTACTTTATGACCTTGAGTCGCTGCTTGAGACAAAATATTTTGTAGTGCCTGTTTCACTTCATTTTTGTGTCTAAGAAAAGAAATGAACCTCATTTTGCTGTAATGATTTTTGAAAACAACAAAATATCGTTTACTATTAAATGATTCTGTACTGAAAGGACCACAAACATCTGCTGATAGTAGTTCACCTGGTTTATTGGTTGCATTTCTCTTGCCAAATTTTAACCGATGTGCTTTACCATAGAGACATGGTTCACACAAATCCTTGTCAAGATGAACTATAATGTTTAACTCCTTTTCTATAACATTCTTTATGTGACGTTTATCTTGATGACCAAAACGTTCATGGTAGAGCTGCACTATTGAATTTTCACTGACTATATTCACTTCAGCCGGTGTATTTGGAGTTAATGAAATCAAGTTTGCCTCATACAAGGAACCATCTACTTGTCTTGTCCCTTGTACTACCACTCGGTTCTTTATACTGAGTTGGCATTTGGTTGCATAAGATTCAAACTTGCTGTTTTTTGAATTTTTATCTTGTGCGGCTAATATGGAAAACAGGTTTCTACCTATATTTGGAACATACCAGACATCTGAGAGTTTTATATACTGTTGTTTGTTATTTACTGTTGACAGCATATTTATTTCGCCTCTACCCACAGCAGCAAGAACTTCTTTTCCTGCAGCTTGAACAGAACATGGTGCGACAAACTTCTCAAAAGTAACAAAATTATCTGGATTGTTCGTTAGGTGTTTTGTTGCTCCATTGTCAATATACCACTTAGTGTTGTCTCTCAGTGTTTGATTACTGGCTGACGTGCACAAAACTACATTTGATGTTTCATCATATGCTTTTCTTGGTGTCGCTGAAACATTTTTGGAATTTTTAGAAGGTCTTCCATCACTGACCCACTTTCTACTTTGCCTAACCCAGTGTCCAGGTTTATGGCAATAGTTGCAGTTACCAACTGGTTTTGTCCTTCTAGCGAAATCTCTTGATTTGTTGAAACTTGGCTTTTCAACATTTACAACTAAGGCCTTGATGATTTATCGATTGTGTCGAAAGTCTTTATCTCTCTTTCGAAAGCACAGAGATGAGTGATTAAATCATCTATCGACTGCTTTTCTTCACCTAGCATTAGCCAACTTGATTTGAAATTTTGGAAACTATTTGGGAGAATCTGCATCGCTTTGCATACTAATAGCAGCTCTGGTAGTTTATTTTCTCCCGATGCCTGAAGCCCACTGTTTAATTCATTCCATAAAGTTTTCAATCTTGCAATTTGGCCGGATACATCTACATCCGCTATCCAATTGAAATCGAAAAAATTGCTACAAACTTGGAACAGTTGGTCCTTAGTTGACGCTTCAAAATTTCTTTTTAATTCCTCCCAAACTTCAAACGCTGTGTTCTTGTCCATTATCTTTTGGTATGTATCTTCTGTGACTGCATTTGCAATTACTGATTTGGCATAACTGTTTGCCTTTCTAAACAGATCTGATTTATTTTTAAAATCTTTTGCCTGTTGCTCTTTTTGGTTTTCTAGTAATTCTGGTTTCGACAACTTCCCATCAATCACATCAAGTGCGCCCTCATGGTAGTCCATGAAATCTCGAACACGACGTTTCCAAATGGGCCAATCGGCTGCGCAACTTAACTGCTTTATTTGAAGCTTTGAATCCATTTCTTCCTTGTCTTTCAAATTTACCTTTTAATTAGAAGCAAAATATCGAATTTCAGGGAATGAAGAAGCACGTGCTTTCTCTTCACTTCAGTCTTCACAAAGGAATCTTCCGATATTTCTTTATTCTAAATTTTCTTCGTCAAATCAATTAATTAAGAAAAAAAACGTTATCTGGGTCCCATAACCTGTTAAATTTCTTATTACGTAGATCGCTTAATTAATTGATACAATATTGAAAGACATTAATAGACAAGAAATAAACTTTGCAACGTTCTTGACTTGTTTATTATCCACCGGATCAACAGAAAAGGAAAAGTGAAGTTACATACAAAGCAAAGAACATTTGGTCCAAAGAAAATAAATGTATATTATAAATCATAATGTTTTAATATAAAACATAAAACTTAACAGCATTTACATTCAGAATGCCAGATGTTAACAGTGAAGCAGCACTCCGAGTTGCTATCCTCACAATTCCTTCTACAATGTTACAAACCAAGCCACCCTTGCGACATCATTGCCACTCAACCACGACCTCACTAAAATATGAAGAACACTCTCATCTCAAGATGGTCATCAACGGTCGTAGCGGTGCTTCCAGCGAACATCAACAACAAGTCTCTAAAGGCCGCACCCAACACTCTTCATAGTAACGCCGCCAAAGCCGCCGCCGAGTCGTACCAGGCACCGATACTGCTCAATGGGTGGCCACCACCAACCCCTAAAATAGACAAATCGGAGGAAACCCTATCAAGGGTAACCAGGTGGACTCTCGCTCAACTCCGATCCGGCCACAGCATCCTTTTGAACAGCTACAAGAATAGAATAGACAGTGGACACATTAACATATATCTTTTCTGCCAAACACATCCAGATGATGTGCCACATTTGTTCAGCTTTCCACAGAATCCCACTGTCCTCAATCCAATAGATCTGTGGAGAAACCCGGTCGCGGTGGCGAACTGGCTCAAGCCTCGCCTGGAACCCAAGTCCGGCAACAATAACAACAACAACAACAACAAATAACTGTGAAACTCATATACTGACAATATAAACAGAAATGAAAAAAAAGAAAAAATAAAAACTAAAAAATATCAGCATCTATCAAAGTTTACCATTTGTCTTTGTTGAGCAATTAAAAAAAATTACATATTAGCATATTTTCGCACATATATATTCACACATACAACATACACATACATAATAATAACAACAACCACGTCATCCATCCTCTACTACCACCAATTAAAACTACAATACACAACCTTCGTCAACGCAAGCATAACTATCAAGTCGCCACCCAATCTAAATACACATCAGAAAAAGAACTTCATCACAAGACACCTCAAACATATACACACTCAATAAAACTTTATCATTCACACCTCACAAACTCACTAAGTCATCATCTAGTCTATTAATTTGCCTTTCTATGCCATTACTTCATTTTATTGTCAATTTATTTTATTTTCTTTTATTTATTTCATTATTATTATTATTATTTATTTGTTTTATTATTTTTTACTTTTCATGTTTAAACATTTTTCTTTCTCCGTTTTTTGTTTATCTATTTACTTAACAGTTTCTGCGTCTGTCAAATCCTGATTTTTAAAGAATAATAAAAAAAACATACATACATATTACACACACACACACACACACACACACACACACACACACACACACACACACACACACACACACACACACACACACACACACACACACACACATGGGAAAACGTTCAAGCGCACAGATATACATAGATCATGGAATCCTACAATAATAACTACTGGAAAGTTAACGTTGTAAGCGGGTTCGTAATGTTAAAATATAATTTGAAATATTATTTTAATTACATTATTTTTAAAATTAATTTACAAAATGGTTGAAAAATGTTGTGCGATGAACTGCAAAAAAGGTTATTGATATCGGACCAACTATTTTTTATTTATTCAGTTCAATTAAAATTAAATAATTCGTTATAAATATTATTTAAGGTCTTAGTTTAGTTATATTTACCATTTGTAATATAAATATTAATTTTTTTTAAACTACTAAATTTCGTTCATTCTCTAATTTCCTAATTAGGTTACAACAATATTTGTCCGGAGAACGTCACGTTACATCGTTTTCCTTTGCACAACGCCGATATGTTGCAGAAATGGATAAAAGCAAATCCAAGAATAGGTCACACCCCAACAGCCAATTTGCGAATGTGTTCATTGCATTTCAAACCCGATGATTTCATCAACAAAAGTCACCCATAATAAAAAAAAAGCAAATAAAATTTTATTGAAAACGCGATTGAAAGATGATGCTATTCCATCAGTTTATCAAGATGTTCCTTCGTACTTGAACAATTCAAATGTTAGCAAACCAAGAAGTGGAAATGCCTCTAGTGAAAAAAGGATTTACAAACACAATAATTCTTTAATAAATTGGAGAAAAGTTTTCAAATAGATGATGATATTAGTGAGTTGGGTATAATTGATATAAAAGAAAAATTATTTCAAAAGCAATCGTTACCTAAAGGATTTATTATTAATGTTGTTGACAACTTAGAGTCAAGATTTATATGGTTCAGGCAACTGTCTGGAGCTAACTATTACTTGTCAATGAGACAGGTATACTGGAAAATCACAGAAAAATTTGTGCCATCTTCTTCTTCAATTATTCGCAATTATGACTCAACACACTCAATCATTATTAGCCGTGAAATCCTCGACAGCAACACCAAAGTAATATACCAGAACAGCAACTACACTCATCTTAAAATTGCAGAAGCGGTCCTAATTGACATCAATAAACCAAAAATAAATATACAACAAAACATGACAACCAACCCGGCGCTTAACCAACATGAAAACAAAAAAGTAATAAAAACTAACATTGTAAGTAGTGACAAAGAAGAATATGATGCTATGGATGAAGAAAAGGAGACCAAAGAAGATGACCAGCCAATAAAGAAACCCTGACACCTAATTTCCATCTATATTCACTTTGACAAAATCAATCTCCATCTAAATTCATTTTGACAAAGTCAATATTTCCCTATATAAACATCAAAAAGCACTGATGATGATTCATTCGCAATCGAAATATGGCCTTATTTGCAGCATGAATTCGGAAAATAAGTTTATTTAGAATTTTAATAAACTAAACGTTCACCAAAAAACTTTAGTGAGAAAAATTGAAAAAACGAACTACAAACACATTAACGCCAAACATTCGGTAGAATTTATAGAATACTGTAAATATTTACAATTATGGTCTATTACCAACATATATATATATATATATATATATATATATATATATATATATATATATATATATATATATATATATATATATATATATATATATATCACAGCATGTTCGGCGTTAGTTAACTTCCAATTTAGCTTTTCGTTTTTTCTAACGGTTAATCGTAAATCATTTTCAAGTTTTTCAAATTGTTTTTCATAAATTAATAGCATATTAACACCTTACAAGCAATTTAGCATTTATTTTCCGAACAAATTCTTTATAACGAGTGTTATATTTAAGGTATTTATGGACCAATCAAGTGTGTTGTATGGAGGTCTGACTGTATATGCTCCTTTCCTATATGTTATTAAATGACTATAGCTCAATATCTATATCAAAAACTCAGACTGACTTCACTCGTTGTTCATTTTACAAATCGTAAATTGAATGGTGTTCGCTTGCTGTTTTTCACTGGTAATTAGATTTTGGAGTCTCGCGGACAGATTTATTAATTACGTTGAATCAGTCAACAGTAATGTCTTCTCAGTTTGTTAGTATTAATTTTGTTTTGATCAACGTTGAATTTTTTCGCAGAGAATGAATGGTGAATCGATCTGCGTTGTTTTAGTTTAGTCACTAAACTTTAGGTAGCTAACTAATGTTTTAGGTAGAGTAGAAATAGATGTAGAGATCGTAGATGCATTTATTATTTTTTCAGATGAATTTTTTACTTTGATAGAGTTAATTAAAATGGTAAAATTAGTCTACGTTTCTCCCCTTCCTTTTTTATATTTTATTTTAATTTAATCATTATGATTATATTATATTATTGCTATGTATTTTTTTACTTTTAGGTTCAGTTTAGTTTAGAGTAGTAGGCTTTCGTTTTTTTATCCCCATTTATGTAAGTAAAATAAATAAATTAATAACGGTAAAACGTTTTTGATTTTATATGAATTTATTTGACTTTAATAAAATTAAAGTATTTACATGATAAACCTTTATATGAGTATATGATTATTATTGTTGTGGTGGTGGTAATGGTGAAATGTATAATATATTATGTTCGATTGAATAGTGTTGGTTGTAATTGTGGGTTTGTTAATATAGATGTGATTTGAAATATATCATTGTCGCCCATTTCATTATTAAAAAGAAAATTGTAAGCAATATTACATTATACGTTACACAAGATAAAAATATAACCATGTTTGAAAATTGGAGTGCATATTTTTTATAATAATAAATTTTGGTTTATTTATAGTGTTGCTATTTGGCTATCCCGAGCTGCAGAAATGGTTTAGGATTGTTTTTTGTCAAAAATATGTTAATTAAATTTAATTTTCAATGTTGCTAAAGTTTTGTTATCGTCTGTAAAGCTCAAGCCAATAGAAAGATTCTGGCCTAGTATTGCCCACAATTAGCAACGCTATGATTGCTCTAATTTTTAACTCTACAGTTTCCTCTCAGTTCTACCTCCATACGTTTATCAACATCTCCTCATTGAATGTTGAATGAAAAATCAAAATTTTATAAAAAATGTTCATGTTATTTTTCACAACTCTGCCTGATATAAAGATTCAAATTGTTTGAGTCTTAAAGACGTCAAAAAAACTTTTAAAAATCTAGCTCAAGTCACAGCCCAAAAACAACATAATTTTATATAATCGATAATAACAAAACTTCCTAATTCAAGAAAGCAGTAGTTTTTTTTTAATCAATTAGCGTTTAATTTTAGATTTAAACAAATGCAAGTGACTGTGAGCTTTAATCTCATGTGGAATCGCCGTGTCCCAGACCTTCGGTCCTGTTAGTTTCAAACTTTTATTTATTAATTTTATTCGGACTGGATTTGAATAAAAAGTAGGATTGTGTCTTAGAGGCTTACTGTGAATAGTATTTATTAGAGTAAAAAAATCTTCATAAGAAAGCGGAATTAATTCATGTAGGTATTTAAACATGAAAATTCAATCAATCAATCTTCGTTTTGCATCCAGAGACCCGGTTTCCCGAGGTAGGACGTTGAGACAAAGTATAAATGGATGTTGTTTATATTTAAAATTTTCAAAACAGGGTAATATTTTGAAACAGAGCAAAACAGATGGAGATTTAGTAACAAATGCAAGTAAAAAAAGTAAAAAATTTGCATGCATTATAATCATTAATTTTAATTTCTGTAACACATCTAATAGAAAAACAATAATTACAACTAGTGATTATAAAGGCTCCTCGTTATGACATTTTATTTATTAGGCTATGACAATTTTGGTGTTAGAAAAAAAAATAAATCAATAATATAATTAAAAGCATCATCAAAATTGATATAAATGCATGAATTGGTCAAAAAATGAATATTTACATCTTTGACAGATATTGAGATATGCATGATTTGCACCGAAGCCAACATTATTTTGCTTCAATTTTTCATGATTATCTGCTTCAATATTTGTAGAATTCTTGGATTTAAATATCCATTTTCTTATGTTTTATGGGCAAAGATTTGGATATGTAAATTTGTCGCTATTGCTGATATCAACACAGACTCTAAAGTCTTTCCCAAACGAGATTTAGCCTTGAAACAGCTTAGGACACTGAGTTTATAAGATCTTAATTATTCAACCTAGTTATCACTTGCCACAGAATCGTTTAGGTTACTGACAGAATATTTTTTTTTGCAATTAAGCCAGCAGATTTTGGTCAAACACTTGAATCATTAGTACTTTTTATGCTTCTAGGAGGATTATGCTTCTCAAATACGCTGTAAAACCGTCTGATTGCTGAGTAATAGCTGGACTTTGTTGCTGGGTAGGTGATATCTGAACCTGAATGGCAGGAATACTTGTAAGAAATAGTTGACTGAGGAGATTGTTGTTTCTGTACATTTGGTACTACTATATTCAGTTTTTAACTAATTTCAATCAGCTGTTGTTGGATATTAACATGTTTATCACAGTCATTTTTATCTGATTTCAAACTGACTATGAAGCCTGAAATTGTTTTCAGACTAGTTGCTCTGTAAATAAGTAATTTATTGTGAAGCTTATTGAAGTAAACATAGTCAATATTTTGCGTAATCTCCCACCATGGGAAGTAAATTTAAATATTTTATTATTAAGTCTTGGGATGAAAGTCTTATCTTGATAAGTTGATAGAGTGGTGATTTGTTAATCATGTTTACATTGATGGAGGTTGTGTGTAGTAGTTTTGATTGGTGGATGACACGATTAGTATTAGTTTCTAAATTTTTGAAAAATCTTGAATTGAATGTCCTGAATATTAAGTGATGGTAGGATATGATGAAGATATGCTGTTAAAGCGAATTAATTTTTTGAAGAGTGAAGATAAGTTGTAGTTGTTGAAGTTGTTATGTAGAGGAGCCGGACCAGGATGGAGCTGCCTATTAGATGTATGAGATGATGAGTGTTTATGCGATGCTGTATAATTTGGTGTCTTTGAGACCATGTGAGTGCGCAAAACGTTTGTCTTTGATGTGGTTCATATGAGGTGCCATGTTGAGTGTGTACATGAATGTATTGTCTAAAATTTGTAACTGATTTGTGACAGTGAAGGAGGGATATTCTGATGGTAATGTCATTTTCTTAATGTAATAGTTTTTGTGTTTCGTTTATGCCAATTAATTGCTAAAAGCATAAAGTTGATTTAAACTGTTTTTTTTCCATTTTTCAAACGTATACCAATTGAACACATTGTGTTTAAAGAGTATTTGTTGTAAAATTTTTATGTTGCTTTTTATTTTTGAAATAAATAGATTCATCTATGAACTTCTTTTTCTTTGTTAGTTGTTACGTATACAATCACCTAATCATGGCACCAAGAGAGTTAATGCCAGCCCCAATTTGTCTTTACAAAGTTTATTCCAGCAGGTTATTTAAATATTTTTCATTTTTTTAATTGGTGCTCAAGCGACCTAATCACTAAAAACCATGTTATTCTAGATTGATGCAGAATTCAATTTGTATGGAACTAAATGGAATTTGTGGCTAGATCGTAAAAAGACAAATCAAGTTTTTGGTTCTAAGAATAAAAATTCAATTAGTGCATTTAACATCAAGTATGTCTTCTTATAAAAAGTTTTCGGGCTGTTTTTATTTCAGCGTAAAGATAGTTTATAAATTTTGTTAATATTTTATTTTTTCATTTTGAACAAACTATTATTTGTTCAAAAATTAATGATTGTAAAAAATGTGTTTTATTTCAAGACATGGTGATATGCTGTACTTGGAAATTTTGCCTGATAATGATAAACAAAGCAATGGAACAAATAATTCGCAAATAAATGGCTTGGTAATTGAAGATGAAATTGATCAGATGTTGTGGAAACTGGATGGAAAGATCTATAGACAAAAAAATGAGCAGCTGTAAGTCTTGCATTGTAATTTGTTTTTGCTACATTATATCAAATTCTTGTTGGTGAATTTTATAACTGTTATTGGTTGATTTTATTTGTTCTTCCTTTAGGTAATTTACGTGAGCAATAGAATTAAAATGAAATTAATTAGGAATTCAATACAAATAACAAGTACCTCTTTACATTCCAATTCCAACCCACTCGCTACATCGAATGATTAGGTGCATTAACCATTACACCATCTCACCACCATGTATATTTAAAATGTTAGTTTACCAGATATTAGAACTAAAACCAAATTCAATTTTTTAGCTGTCGACATGGAGCTCAAGGCAAATGTTTACATTGTGTACCCCTAGAGGTAAGTTTGTCATTTTCTTGTTAAGTACGAAACAATGTTGAATTAACAAATATTGGCATTGGGATTTATTACTGGAAATAAAATTGAAAAAGTAATAGTAATATAAATAAGCAAGTATAGAAAATATTTGTTTTACGAACTAACTAAATATTCTGTGAAAAAATAATTTACCTGTTGTTTTTGAAATGAAAGGAACAAGCTTGTTATCAACGAAACAAGAGAATTAACTCAAAAATGTGAAAAGGTGTTAAATGCTTAAGGCCATCAGGATGTGTCACGTGTTTCATACTTATCTGCTCATTTGATTTTTTATTGCTTATATTTGGAATTCTTTTCAGCATGTATATACGCGTGTAATATCACATTAGGGGTGTGGATCTCTTGGCATTCGAACCTAGCCACTGCAACTGCAGTGCCAAGCATATTTTTATAAACAAACTCAAAACCAGGTAAATCAATCAAATTTGCATTATTATCATTAAGCTAAGTTCCAGTAACACATCACATACATCACACAACTGTAAGGAACTTGATATTTGAAAAAAATGTAAGAACTTGATGGGAGATAAAGTAAAAGCTTCGGTTTGTCAGATCTGAATAACGAAAATAAAAGTAGATCATATAAGGCAATACAACTTATTAATTTAGAGGATAAGTCAGAACTAATTGACAAAAATGAATGCTTATGTGTACAAACTTAGAGAATTGTACTTAGTATATGGGAAATGATGATTCTAAGAAAATTGTCTGTTTAAAGAGTAGTTACCCTTCAAATGAAAATATGTAAAGGTGAGGTACTTGAGAGTTTACAAAATTAATCATATTTTTTCTTAATGGAGGCTGTTATAATAATAATTTATTACTTTTTATTAATTTAGTGCACTTTATGATGTGCGTCAATAATAAATGACGTGAGAAAGCTATAAGACTTGTTTTAACAGAAAGTAGAAAGCTGCTATGTAAAATAATAGAAATCAACATTTTTTATTTGAGACGTTTTGATTATTTTGAGATTATTATGTGTTGAATAATAATAATGATGGCACAACAAAAAATCACCATAGCCCTATGATGAAGAGTACCTTCAAACCTTGGTTCCTCCTATCAAGTTTTTGTCTTTTCATTCCTATCTGAGGAAGCTTGTTGGCGGAGTAGACAAGTTAGTTAATAATTATTTTGTAATATTTAGATTAATTATTTGAAATTTTTTTGAGTAGTTTATATTTTTTTATACTTTTAATTTTTTTTAAGTCTATAAATTTGTTTTTATTTTGCTTTTTTTTAATAATTTCAATTGTTATTTTATTTTCTCAGATGTTAAAAGTATAAATATTGAATGTATGAAAATTTTTCATAAACACATGTTCAATAATATTTATTTGACTGGTTACATAGTAATCTTATTTAATTTATTTTATCTAGAACTTTATCAAACAACTATTTGTAGATTACGATGACAAATTACAAGTACAAAATATAAAACATATTTAGAGGTAAATTCGCTATGTTGGAAAATGCCAGTTGTAAGATAAAACCCGGATGTAAAGAGCATCTGCCATGGCCTGGAGGAATCTGTACAAAATGTCAGCCTAATGCAGTCACTCTTCAAAGACAGGTAGCATTACATAACGTTGATTGTGTACATTTTTTTACATCACTCGGGAAATTATTAATTTATTAGTTGCCCCGTAAAGTGATTTTTTTATATTGATGCTACCGCTCTTTCTTCTTTACAAAATTTCAGATCAAACCTGCTCCACGCAAATTTCAAAGCCTAATCAAAATGCTATACAAAAGAATTTTTGTCTAAATTTTGTTATATTGAATTCCAGAAATACAGACATGTAGATTTCATTCAGTTTGAAAATCCTAAAATTGTGGATAAGTTTTTGGATTTCTGGCGTGAGTCTGGAAAGCAGAGGATTGGACATTTGTATGGGAAGTATGAACATCATAAAGCAATGCCCCTAGGTATAAAAGCTGTTGTTTCCGCCATCTATGAACCTCCACAGGTATCGTTTATCTTTTATTGTGTTTTCTTACTATGTCACTCTAACAAGCGCCAAGTGTTTTAAAATCTTTACTTACTGTTTTCAATTAAACTGTTAATTAATTAAATGTTACATTATGTATGTATATTATCAATCAATCTATCATCGTTTAGCGTCCAGAGACCCAGTTCCCCGAGGTAGGACGTTGTTTTCTTTGCCATCAATTTTTTGCGCCAAATTAGATGATCAGTTGTATCCATTTCATTTAAATTTAGAGCTTTCACGTCTTGCTCGATTGTTTGCGACCAGTACTTATTTGGACGGCCTTTGGAACGTGAGCCAGGTACTTCAACATCTGCAAGAGAAGTTATGGCACAGTTTCCACTTCGTTTGACATGAGCAAACCACCGCAGACCGTGTTGCCGGCATTCGTCCTTCATATCATCTAAACCAGCACGACGCAGGATTTCGGTAGATTTGATGTGGTCCTTCAGACTAATTCGTTGCATCCATCGGAGCATTTTCATATCGGTTCGTTAAAGGTGTTGTTCCAGTTTGTTTGTCATTGGCCATGTTTCTGCACCATATAACAACACCGGACGTATCACAGATTTATAAAGTCTTGATCGTAGTGGTAGTGGGATGTCACGCCGCATCAATATAGAGGCAAGGAGATGCCATTTATTCCAGGCTGCACGTGTGCGTGCTTGAACGGCAGCTTCAGCTGTTCCAGTACAATCCAGAACATCCCCTAGATATTGAAACGATGTGACTTTCTCTACCTTATTGGCTTCAAAAACATTGCTATTTTGAATTTATTGTGGATTGATGCAAGCAGGACAAACAAAATTGGACACTTTAGATAAAGTACCAATTATTTTTGAACAACGTTTGTGACACCACTGGTTACACTGCTGACACTTGATTGAATTTTTACCTACACCAGCTTTAAAAACTGAACAGGGCCATCGTCCAGATGCTGTGGATTGGTTCATTGCTTTGGTTTTGCTGATGTTGTCTTTGAATCTATGATCGGCGAGTCTGGTGTTACAATCTTCAAACATCTGTGCTGCATTCTGTTCTGATGTGGCTATTAAAACGATATCATCAGCATATACTAGATTCCAAATGTCACCAGTGCGTATCGGTCTTGTGATTTCTTCCATCACAGTTATAAACAACAGTGGACTGAGAATGGAGCCTTGGTTAATTCCAACGCCGATGTCAAATGCATCTGTGTTTCCAACCGTTGTGCTGATGAGAGTCTTAGTATTCGTATACATTTCCATCACAAGTCGAACAAGATATTCTGGAATGAGTTGTCGACGTAGACTCCACCTGATTGCTTCACGGGGAACTCGATCAAATGCTTTTTCAAGGTCTACAAAAATGTGTGATCAGCGAACGCAATCTAGAAGTCATTTTTCATCTCTTCTGATTCGCCTGTCTGTGGTGCGTATCCAGAAGAAATAGCCATTGTTTGCTTTTCTAGGCGAAGCTTGATCTACATGAGACGTGAGTTAATCCTTTTAATATTTGGTACTTCTTGGGCTAGCTGTTCTTTGACAAAAATTTCAACACCATTTTTGGCCGTCTTTTGACCATTCCAGAATAGTTTATATTTTTCTTTGTCTGAATTGATATGACAGACATCATTCGATTTTCATCGGGCCTCCTGAAGGCAGCAGATGTCAATCCTTCTACGCTCGAGCATTTCTGCGATTTCCATTCTGCGGCCAGTCAGTGATCTAACATTGAGCGTTCCAAGTCTAAGTACCATAGAGGGGCCATTCTGAATATGTATGTATATTATATACATATATATATTTTTATATATACTATCATTAAAGACATTGATACACTTAGTGCAACAGAAACAGACAACATTACAGTTGTTTTGCGTAAAGAACGTTTTACCTGCAAACATTAATTCTGTCATATGTCTTCGTTGGTTCAAAAATAACAGTGAGCAAGATTTTCCCATGTGAAAAGGTTTTACCGAGCCGCTAATGTAACAAAGTGTGAATCAACGTATTGCTGATGTGATAGGTGCTTTTAATCTTGCCTTTTGGATGGATATTGAAATGATTTTCCTAAAATTTTCTTTATTTTTGAATTTGAACAATTTCTTTCTAATATTTCTGAAATTTCGCACTGAATGCCAAAAAATGATCAGCCTAACGATTCAACAACTTGCTAACAAGTCTCTAACAATTTAGAGAGGTTCATTTATGGTCCATTTTTTATATCCCGCCATTATGAACTATTTTACTATTAAATCATTGTTCTATCTGATGGTTATTGATTAAAAACGGTTTTATACCTCAAAATAAGAATCTAATATCGAAGAATTATGAAGGTTAACATAGAAATATTTCGTTTTTCTAATTGATTTTTTGAGCTTTGTTAAGAATCATTTTTACATCACTACTCCATGTAACAACAGTTTGTTTAAAATATTGAACATGAATTCATTAATTTCTGAATAACTGCTGTCCAACTGGTACTTTTAAATGGTACTTTTGAAATATCTTGTACAAAAACGCAAATTTATTAACATATTGTTAAACTTTCTAGGTTTGATTATCATTGAGGATTGTATGATTTTTTTTGAAATGCCTTATAGTAGCATTGATCTCGTCTTCTTAGAAACATTCTGTTAACGAATCCTAAATTTTCATTCTTGCTTTACGGGCATAATGTCCTAATAACCACCCAACGTTTTTGTCAGATCTCCAGATTATGGTAAAAATTGTTGTAATCAAGATGTCAATCAACGTCTAATAAGCAAACAAAATCTTTGTGCCCAATTTTGTGTCAAATTTTTTTGAGGAACGTTACATGAAATAGATGGTTTCTATTTTGCGTGCAGAATTGCTGAGCAAATATATTAATCACTTTCAGAGCCACTGACTACGTTCTATACTTAAATCACGTAATTAATAATTTTTAATTTAAAATTCTACGTGACAATATTTGGTGTACTGCAGACATTCATACATAACGAATTTCATTTTCATACACTGTTTTCATAAAAATCATGACCATTAACAAAAACTCTACATTTATTTGCTGTATATTTATATCTAAAATCAACAAATATGTAATCATTTCATAATTTACTTGTTCGAACTTTTGTTTTTCTCTAAATATCGATGAATTGCTGGTTTCTTGCTTGTCAAAATTAAATAAACCAGCAATGTTATTCATTTACACATTTATAAAAGATTGGGACGAAAACGAGCGTGGAATTGCTAGAAGATATGAATAACAACATTGTGGAGGAAATTGCTATGAAACTTGGACTGAGAAAAGTGGGCTGGATATTTACTGACCTCGTGCCTCTTGATATTTCAACTGGTTCTGTCAAACACCTGCGTGGACATGTGGTTGGTTATTTTTTTTTAGATTAACCTCATCTATAATTTTTAGTTTCGTTTTCAGAATTGTTTGTTATAATTGTGATTGTATAACAGCAAATTATCCAAGGACTGCATGCACATATGCCATTTTTTGTCAATCAATCAAATCAAATTTATTTAAAACAATAAAATGAAATGAAGTAACATGGAAGCCAAAAAGTAAAAACTTGTTAGAAGCTACCATTTAGTATTTAGGAACAGTTATCTAAATCAGTTTTTAATGAATTGAATATTGTAAAAAATATAAACGCAGAACATAAGCAGTAAAAATAAATTAAGTCTTATCACAGTCAGACTATAAAAAACAATTATAAAATGTACGAAATGAAATGTCGTGGAGGCCAAAAGTAAAAAACTTGTGAGAAGCAACCATTCAAATTGAAAAATTTAAAAAACAGCTAACTAAAATTTATAAAATTTAAAAAACGAAAAAGTAAAATTG
The DNA here is from genome assembly GCF_000326865.2 of Helobdella robusta. NCBI lineage: Eukaryota > Metazoa > Annelida > Clitellata > Rhynchobdellida > Glossiphoniidae > Helobdella > Helobdella robusta. Next base: position 7,366,676 of record NW_008704902.1, on the reverse strand, counting down.
TAAATACAGAATAAAAGCTGTAGAAAGAAATGAAATGTATCACAGTCAAGAACTATAAAAACAACTATAAAAAGTATGCAATTGATTTTTAAAAACGGCAAAATCTATTTATGATTTCAAATATTTAGGATGCTGAACGTCGTGTATTTTTATCTTTTAAGTTCTATTTACAAATGTTTGAAATTTTATCAACAATTCTTTTAGATAACCTTGACATGTTGTCTTAAAAAACAAATATAACTGAAGATTTTGTCAAAATAGAGGCAATAATACTTGAAAGCAGAAAACTATAGCTTTGATAAAAACAACGTTAAACTGCTTAGTTGCTTATTTAATCATCATTACTCCCATTGGTTTGTTTAATTATGATAAAATTACCGATTCATGAATTCCAACTTTCTTTATATTCTAGCTTCATATTTTTAATCAAAATGATAGTTATTACTTAATTAAACCAGCTAATATATATGTACAATGCAAAGAAAACGAGGGGTATCAGTGACCTGTACGAGACCAAACCTAAAAATAATGTATGTATGCATGAATACATTCTTCTTTGTTGATTGAAGTTATGAGGGAGCTAAAATCAATTTCAGGTTTCAGTGTTTATTTATGTCCAGGGTTCTTGCACAGAAACGTCAATATGCATAGAATTGCATTACTAGTATTGAGATTTGTATAACATTTGTTCTCCGGTATTCCGGAGGCATCTTTAACTTTTGCTATTAGTTCATTGATAAATTTGTGTTTGCCCATCAGTTGGACCAAATGTTTCGATACATATTGGTGTGAATATTATTTTGATTTTTGGTCTGACGCTTTTTTCGCAGTGGTTTCAGTCTTCTTCATCTTTCGGGAAAAGTTATACCTCACACTAAGAAACGTTTTTGGGCCTAAGGTTCCCGATTCCAACCTGCACGACATTCTGTTGTAATCTAGCGTTTCCACCTTTGCACCACCTTGCTAGCATCATCTATTCTGGTACCGCAGGCGGTGCTCGGAACCGCTCCTAACCATTCGGAGACCAACTCCAAACTGTATCATCCTGGCTTCATCATGTATTTAGTTGTTAAGCGAGGATAATTTATCAATAGAGCTATTTAGTGATGATGCGTGCCACTGGACAAACTTATGGTGTATACGTTCCGATCTTCTAGGCAGAGATATCGGGTCGAAAAGCACTTGACTACTTTCAGGCGTGGTAGGTTTGACGATTGAATGCCCTGAGTCAAATTGTGACTGGGTCCAAGTGATTTCTCCTGGGTCGCCATCTTGGTTGGCACCGTATTTAGGACGGATTTGCTCTACGTGTCGTTTCCATAGAAGACCATGTGGGATCGATTTTACCAATAAGTGTCTTCGACCTAATTTTTGAAAAACTATTGCAGGAACCCATCTGGCTTGGCTTCTTGGGCCGTAGTACTTGACATAACACGGTTGACCTATCGAACCTTTCTCCTTATTGTAGTTCTCTTCCCTCTCTTTCCCTTTTGAAATTGGTTGGAGAATATCAATTTTAGTTCGTATTTGCCTGCCATACAGTAATTGACTTGGCGAAGGACCGGTTGACAAAGGAGTTTTTCTGTATTGCATGAGGAACTCTCATAAGGCAGCTTCGGTCGGCAATATTGGTTTTGCCATAGACCTTTTGAAAGTTTAAACGAACCTTTCTGCCTGACCATTAGTCACCGGGTGGTATGGGGCACCTGTAAGGTGCTGAATCTCCCTCTCTTTCAAATAGAGTTGAAATTCCTCAAAAGTGAAAGTTGTAGCATTATCAGTTACCATTGCAAGCGGGTATCCAAAATGTGTAAACTCCTGTTCTAGCAAGTCAATAGTTGACGATGTCGTAATTTTTTTTGTTGGATGGATGCTAGGGTATTTATAAAAAGCATCCACGATCACGAGCCAATTTGTTCCCATAAAGTTTATGGTATGGTCAATGTGTAATCTACCCCAAGGTCTATCCGGAACAGGCCAAGGCTCGTTGGGCGATTTAGGAGTATTGTTCTGATGTTCTTGACATGATGAACATTCTCTGCACAATCTTTCGATGTCTCTGTCCATGTTTGGCCAATAAATCGCTGATCGTGCCAGTTGCTTCATTCGTTGCATGCCAAGTTTCCCAGATGTAAAAGTTCGAGGGCTTTTTTTGAAAAATTCTGAGATTACCACTCTGTTTCCCATCAGTAAACAGCCTCCTGCCCGACTTAAAGAATTTTTTAATTTTATAAAATGTAAAATTTCCTTGCTTGAAATTTCTCTTGGCCAGCCCTTTTGAAGGAATTTACCGACAGAAAAAATACCCGGATCCTTTTGCGATTCATTCTCAAACAACTTTGGATCTAAATGCAACATTTTCTGGCTGACTGAGCTAATTGTACACACCTTTGAAAAATCTAGTTGCTCCTCTGCAGCATCAAATTTTGGATCTTCACCCGATGGTAAGCGACTCAACACATCTACATTTCCGTGTTCTGAAGTCTTCCTGTGTTTAATCGTGTAGTCGTATTGTTGTAAAATTAGACCCATCTTGTCAGTCGGTTTAATGCCAGTTTAGGAGTAGCTTTTGTCGGGTCGAATAAAGCCAGAAGTGGTCTGTGATCCGTCACAATTGTGAACTTTCTTCCAAGCAGGTATGAATGGAATTTTTGTAAGACAAAAATAATTGCAAGTGCTTCCTTATGAATCTTGCTGTAATTTTTCTGAGCACTTGAAAGTGTCTTTGAAACATTGAAAACAGGACGTTCTGATCCATCTGGGAATCAATGGAATAGAACGGCACCAATACCCACTTCTGAAGCATCACATGCTATTCCCACTAGTTATGATTTGTCGAATAGCGATATCATCACACTTGAAAGTATCATCCTCTTTAGACCTTGAAATGAATTTTCTCGATCCGATGTCCATTTCCACAATTCATTCTTTCTTGTCAGACGATATAATGGTTCCGCAACGCTAGACAAACCTGGAAGGAACTTTTTTTAAAATTGAACCGATCCAAGAAATGATTTTAATGTTGAAACATTTTCTGGTCGGGGCATTGAAACTACGGCATCAATTTTTTTTACCTGGGCCTATCCCTCTATGAGAAATGGTATGACCCAAGTACTCAACAGATTGTCTGGCAAATGAACATTTATGGCGATTGCATTTAAAATCCTTTTCTTGGAGACGCTGAAATAGTTTTCTCAAACTTTGGATGTGTTCATCTGCTGATTTTTCACCAATCAAAATGTCATCCAAGTAAACCACCTCATTTAGAAGATCATTAGTGAGTCCATCCATGGTTTCCTGGAAATATGCTGGAGCCGATAGTATACCGAAAGGTAAACGTTTTTGAAGAAACACACTTCGATGTGTGCTTAAAGCAAGGCGTTTTTGGCTCTCTTTTGAAAGTTGGATCTGATTGTTTACATCGGCCAGATCGATTTTGGCGTAATACAAACTCCCGGATAATTTTCTCATGAGGTCCTCAGGCAAAGGCATTGGGTATCTGTGAAACTCGAGTTGAGGATTAACTGTCACTGAGCAGTCACCGCATATTCGTAGATTGGTTTTGGAGTTTGTGCCTTTTTTGATTATTGGGACTACAGGAGTTCCCCAGTCATTGAAATCAATGGGGCTCCAAATTCCTCGTCTCACCCCATCCAGAGCTTCATCTACTTTGTCTTGTATTGCAAAAGGTTTTCTGAAAACTGGTGTTGTATTTTCTCGGAATTTGATGTCCAATTCAACATTCTTTAGAAAACCGAGACTAGGATCAAAAATCTCTTTGAATTCCAGACATAGCGTTTCACAATCGTTTGTCAACTTTGAAAAGTTTGTGCATGAAATTGTATTTATCTGGTCTCTCAACATCTTGTTGATATCTATATCGAAATCTTTAATTGATCTTCGACCGATTAAATTTAAACCCGGAATGTCTGTTACGTTAATTTTAATAGGTTTTCGGTCTAAACTATTTGAAATCGTGGCAACTACTGAGCAAGCATCTCTGACTGGGATATTATTGTCGGTTGCTGAACGATACTGAGAACTCACCGGAACCAAAGGAGGGGAACCTAAATCTTCCCAGACGCTGACATCGCAAAAATTTTCTCTGGCACCACTGTCCACTTCAAAAGTTTTATTGAAGTTTTTAAAATGTAGCTCTTGCCGCAGTTGATCATCCTCTTTAATATTTTTTATGGTTAAGACGTTTCTTTTGAATTTGGCAGCGAAACACACTTGTTTTACGTGACCGATTTTATTGCAGTGTGAGCATTTCATCTCTTTGGAGGAACAATCTGAGGCCCAATGGCCATGTTTTCCACATCTGTGGCATGACGAATTGGAATTTGGATGGAACTTTCCAAAATTCCTACTTTCATCCCTTTTGCATAAACCCCCGTGTTACCTCTGGAATATACCATCAGAACCGGATCACTGTGAGACGTACCCCCATAGACCGTATCTTAAGCTACTATTGCTGCACTTTCAATTTTATCCTCAATCTCGATAGCTTTGGAAAAAGAAAGCTGAGCTTCTGGAATCCTGAAAAGAGCTTTCAAAAGTTGCTTCATTTTGAATGTTGCAAATGAAATTTGTCCTCAATGCCTCATCTAATGGGTTTTCAATATAAAGAAAATCACATGTAGCTGCAGACTGTCGAATTTGGTTTGCTAATTCTTGAACTGATTCACCCGGTTTTCTTGTGCAGTTTGTCCAGAATTTGTAGCGTTCCCTAATCAGAAAAGTTGTAGGGTTGAAAGCTGAATTCATATATTCGACCATCTCCTTGAAATCCAATAAGTTTACATCACAAGGGGGAGACATTTGTTTTGAAACCATCTTCAGGGTTTTATATATATCCGAACTCTGATTTGTAAGAAATATCTGAGCTGCCTTTTGCTTCAAGACTGAATTGGGCCAGCAAGAAAGTTTCAAACCTTTTGATGTAGTCTTTGAACAACTCCTTTTCGGGCTGGAATGATTCGAATTTCGGTACTGGCGTGGCTTGAAAAGATTGCAATATCTTCGCCATTTTTAACTGTTGCTTCTAATCATTTCAGTAAACATCTTCATCATCTTCATTTCCGCCATTCTTGAATTTGTATCCACCGTAAATCAGGGATCCTGTCGATTGCGCCACTGTCGTGTTTCGTGGTTGAAGAGTTGAAATTATAATTAGACAACAATATGTGTAATGCACGTATACTATTTTATTACGGTTAAATAAATATAACGAGTGACAAGTTCTATAATCAACGAATTGAACGAATACAATAAAGCATGTTCACAATTAGGGTCACGTTAACAATCAATTATCGCTCATAAACAATAGAACAATAGTTAGCGATGTGTCCTGCACATAACACTAATGCAATCCACATTCGAGTACATTACGTTCAAATCCACTTCACTTACGATGACTGGATTTTCTTTATTTTCACCACTCTCATGCTTCTTGGCATTCTCTTTACTCTGTATATAAATTCCCCCTTATCTAATTTCTGTTTTTCAATTGCTTCATTAACCAACTTTTTTCTCTCCTCTCTTTGTTCCTCATTTAGATCATGTGATATACCTATCTTCTTCAAATCTTCATCTTAACTTTTTATTTTGTACAAATTTTCCATAATAAGGTTTTTTTTTCATTTTACTATCAAATTTAACCAGCAATGGCCTTGGGGCGTTATCTTTACTTTTTAATCTAAAAAATTTAGTTGCATCAGTGTCTGAAACCTGGTTATTTGACAAAACTGAACAAATTTCACTTGTTCTTTTTTTATCTTTATAGATAAAAAAATTCGTCACAACTTCTGAATTTTCACTTAAACCCAAAATTATTATGTTGTTTGCTCTTATCCTCTGCATAATACCTACTTATAATAATACTATTATTAGTTTTTGATAAAGTTTGACAAACTGCACGTACTTCTTTATTTACGCCTTCAACTTTTTTTGTTAACTCTTCGCTTACAACTTTTGCCCAGTTACTTACTCTTCACATCATTTTTTATACTCACAACTGATTCAGTAACTGATTTTTCTACTTTCTTGAAACCTCCAGATAAATCTTCTGTATTTGTTTCTATTGTTTTGAAAGACTCCAATATCTTCATATGACTTTCTTGCAGTGATTCCATCTTATCTTCCATTATTGTCTGTCTCTCATTGGGGGCTTTTAAACTTCTTATATTTTCCCACTGGCTTAAACATGCATTACAATTCCATGTGTAATTAACTATTTCAATAACTATTTTATGTAATTTTTCAGTCACCCCAGCACATTTATAATGAAAAATTGTTCTGCACAAACTACACTGTGGATTATTTGTGCTACACTCCCTACCACATTTACTACATTTATCTTTCACAACTGAAGACATTATGCCTTATATATAATTATAATATATATCTCCAGTGCAACGACAATCAGACACAAAAATAATTAACACTCAGCGATAGTGACTGGCGTGTATCCTACAACGGTTGAACTAACTCATTGCAGAACTACCCTCTTAAAGCTTCTAGATTGAATTCTTAGTTAAATATTAATGTAAAATAAAACAAAACACATAACCGTTTTTGGAACAATTTCACTGAAAAATACAATTCCACAATACGAAAATAAACTTTTACAAAATTTCTTTCAAGATTTATTAAGCTGATATTATCGCCCTCTGACCGAAGACTATCTGATGAATAAAAGGAAATAATAATAAAATAGTAAGGGTTATTCAAATCCGGGCAATCAGTTACCCACTGTGTCAAAAATCATTAAGAATTAAAACTGTGGCCTTTAACGGGTAGGCGTGGTAATATGGTGAGTTCGTCTAAACGTTTAAATTATGCGAGTAATTATTATTATTTTGCATGATTTACACGTACGTGTAAACTGTTGATTGATATTCAGGACAGTCATTTTTTGAGTGCAGAGGAGTGCATAATGGCAGCAGATTATCAGAACAGCTACCTCAACCCCTGCAGGCTTGCGTCAGATGGATACTTTGGCTCCAAATTCGTCACCGTAGTTGTTGCCGGTTGGTTGTAATTTAATATAGCTAACACTGCAGCAATTAACATAAGTTGCCTTTGAATTTCATATAAATTAAAACTGGATTGCATTAACTTTTTAACAATAAACAATGACTTGTATCTTAATTTTTCGTCAATTGACCATACGGGTGTTGATAAATTGATGCAGGTGATTCAACAAATCAGATCCATTTTGACGGCTATCAAGTATCAGATCAGTGCATGGCTCTAGTCAAAGATGACTGTCTTGTTCCCACACTCGACGCCCCTGAACTGGGCTACATAAAAGAATCAACGAATGAACAATATGTTCCCGATGTCTTCTACAAAGTTTGACGCATTTCTAATTTTTTCTCACATTGCCGATATTTTAGGCATGAATAATTGATAAATTTAAAAAAAAAGTTTTTTGAATTGTATGTACAACCAGGAAACAGACAAGTATGGTAATGAGGTGACCAGGTTAGCAAGACCACTTCCTGTTGAATACCTCTTGCTAGACATTGCTGTAGCCTTTCCAAAAGAACAAGTTTGTTACTGCCAATTTTTAACAAGCTTTTTGAAAAAATTGATTCCACCATTGTACTTTTTTTTGAATCCGTAAATTATAACTTTCAAATGTAATTTTGTATAATATGTAGTTAAATTTTAAATGAGAAACAGAGAAAATTGAAATAGATCGGTCCAAATCTCGCGTTACAAAATCTCCTCATTTTATCATCAATTTCTCCATCAAAACATGTCATCGACTTTTCCCCAGATCTGATAATATTTAACGCTTACAACTTTTTTTCTTTCCTTATTTGTGCAAATGAAGCACTATTCACTAAATTTATCGTCTAATGCCACTCAAACCAGTTCTTCCGTATATTTCAGTTTGGTTTTTATTGCACTTTGTTCAATCAAGTGCAAGTTGATTAACTTTTTTCCCAGCTTATTGGATCTACAATTGCAATCATTTCGCGTAAAACTATGGTTTTCATTTCTCAAAATATGATTGCATGCATCTTGCCAGTTTTGATTTTTTAAAGCTTCTGATATTAAAAAGCCATTTTTACTTCAATATTTACATAAATGCCTCTCCTTCACTGTTATTTCAGTAATCTTCTCTTTTGTTTCAAATCATTCATTATTGTGTAGCTCGATTTCCTCCGCCCTTGAACTCCCGACTGCAGATGTAGTTTTCATGACATTGAAACTGCATAAGTTGGCAGATGTACTTATCCGAGTTTCTCTTTATAGAAAAAAAATAAACTTTCACATTGTTTCACTTAAATCTTAAATGGATTATTAGATCACAGCACTATTTTTTATTATTATTTTGTTTTCCTTTATCCTCTCTAGGTCTCTTTTCTCATATTTACATTTTGTTTAGATTGTCATCTGATTATGATTAAACTTTTTCTAAATAATGTTCATTAACTTTATAGATAACGAATTTTTGTTAATTAATTAATACTTCTCAATTCCGATAATATAAATTTGCAAGTTACGTGAAATATTTTTTGTCCATCTTTATTTTTTTTTAGGTATATGTTTTTCATCTAAAGGCCTTACTTGATGAACATCTTATATCCTTTCTTTCTATCTTCAAATGAGCTAAACTTTTAATTAATATTGCGTCTGCTCTTAGCAAAAAAATGAGATTAATAAGATTTTTTTTATTTGTTGATTGGTTTTGCAACTTATCGTCTTTTTCACCTTTTTCTAGTTCAAGCGTTTTAATTGTTTAAGAAAATGTTTGTGATAGAAGTTGAAAATGTTTGCAGGCCTTCTCCTTTTACGCGTGTAATGGTCTCAATTCATTTCCTATTGAAAACAGGCCACACTCTCAAAACCAGGTTTCTTTTTAAAAAGTGTGCTTATAATAATAGTACTATCTATAAAGTTAATGAACATAATGAGTTTGTTTAATGAAGAGCATTTAATTTTTAAGACCTTTGAAGCGTTCCATCAGTATATGCAACAATTTCCAATTTCCAACTACATGAATGCATTCAAAGATTTCCATTTACTCATCTACATGGCGACCTGTGATGTTCTGCCTCTTAAAGTACTTGCAAACATTTTTTGTTTCATCAATGATTTTACATGCTAAATAAATGAGAACAAACTCCATAATGTTTTATTCTAGTATTTGTTTCAGTATTATTATTGTTTATATTGTATTCGTTTGTTGCATCGCGAGATAATTCTATTGAAATTTCAAATATTTAAAAATAAATTTTAAAAAATTAGGACTCAATGTCAGATTTGTTGCAAGCCTTGAAGACTAACGATGATCAACTCTTACAAAATTGGATCAAGTCTGAAGCATGGGCAACTGTACAACATATTATGGAAGCACAATGTCAGTTGTCTAGATACTATTCTTATTTTATTACAATTTTTTATTTGAAACCGAAGTCATTAGTGTTATTCGATTGGCTGGTCATTGAATATTATATGTAATTTTAGCAGCCAATCCGCCAAGTAACAGTCCATTGGAATTTCCATCTGCGTCTTCAGCCTCAGGATCTGCCGAATCAGCCTGGAGTTGCGCTCACTGCACCTACCTTAACCCACAGATCAATCAATCATGTGAAATGTGCAACTTGCCTCGAAGCTAACTTGGCATTGTTTCTTGTAACTAATTGTTTGGTTTTAAAACCTTTATTTATTATAAGATTCTTGTAATTCATTAAATGTTTTGCATTTTTTTCTTGTTAATGTCCATTGTTTAATAGTAACAACAATAAATTTGGGCTTATTTGTTGGCGTGTATGTGTATGTAAATAAAAATACGACTGTCAGATTTTGACCTGTATCCCGAAATACCGCTAATCTAACAAAATTCCGTTTAAACGCAATGTTTCCCAATATGAGATCCACCTTGAAGCAGGTTCATTTTCGAGGGGGGCAGTAGAAATAGTTTGGAAAAACTGTATGTAATAATATGTAAAACATTACCCCGAGGTTTGTGGGGCGTGGCGCGAAAAACGTTGGCAAACAAACCATTGTCTAACGTATCCGTGATCAACTAATGTTCAAATCTATTCTGCAGGCCCGATAAATGATGCTCAAGCTATCTCTTGTGGTTTAATTAGGTGTATTATTGATGTGAACAATTGGTTAAAATTGAATCGTTTGAAGCTTAACCCAGACAAGACGGAGTTGATAGGGTTTAGTTCTTAGAAAGCTTTATCTGCACTAGGAGGTATGACTTGGTATATTGGGTAATAGGTTGATCTCGGCTGACAGGGTCAAAAATTTTGGGGTGATGTTTGACAGAGCTTTGACGATGGTGCCTCAGGTCGCGAAACTCGATGCTATCTGCTTTCTTAAGCTATGAAGATTGTATCTGGTCAAGAAATGTCTCCAGTTGATATTTTTATTAGCCTGGATGTGACTTTTGTACTGTCTAGATTAGACTTGCTGTATGGTGCTGGTGTATGTAGGGGTAGTAAATAAAGTTCAACGAATCCAGAATGCTGCCGCCAGATTGGTCATTGGTCTAAGTAGACGATCAAATTACATAGTGGTTGGAAAGTCTCCACTGGCTACCGATCAGGGAACGAATAAGGTTTAAGATGGCCGTGGTGGCTCATGGTTGCGTACATGGTGGTGGCCCAGAGTATCTGAAGTTGATGTGGGACATACATTGCGCTCGGTTTTGTCAGAAATGGTGGTAATTCCTAAGACAAAGCTAAGTGAAAGATGTGTGCAGGTTGCTCTGCCCAAGGTATAGAATGATTTTCCAACAAGATTGAAGCAAATTGTTCCAGAAAAAGATTTCAGAAAAGAGTTAAAAAGTTATTTGTTCAACAAAGCATTTAATCACAGTACTATCCTCTGAGGAATGTCAATAGAGTGAACATAATAATAATAATAGTAAATAATAAAATTTTTAATGTTGAGATGCCATTATTTCTAGCGCTAAAACTACAAACTATTCAGAAAAACTTTTTTATTATTCATATCTTTTTAATGGATTTTTTAGAACTGTCTCGCTTCGTCTAGATTATAACAATAGATTTTTTCGATTTTTCAAATTTTACTTTTTATCCGAATTTATAGGCTGTTTGCATCTGCAAAAAGGATCGTTCCTTTTTGTGACTATGCTAGATATTTTTACGCTTTAATCTACATTTTGTCGGTTTTCATTGTCTTTTTTTTACAAAGGGCCTTGGTAACCGTTTCCTGTGCAGTTTCGTCTCTGTCCCGCGTTGCGTTGGTGGGTAAATGGTATGTCAAAAAAACACAGATTGCGAACATTCGCGAAAACAAAAAACGGTTAAACAACAATGGAGATCAAATCAAAATGAGGAAGAGGTAGAAGAGACACCCAGCCAAAAAGGAAAGAATTTGAATATGCTAAGGAACTAATATATCATTTAAACCCTGAGGGCAATGAAGAAATGTTTAAATTTTCTGAATACATTAAATTGAAAATATTTTAGAAAAACCATTTGTAATGCGAACCAGCCATCAAAGATTTTTTGACTAAATAAAAATTTATAAAATATTGTTTTTTGTTTTACTTGTAAAAACATTATTCGAATATTATAATTGAGATTTAATGTTGAGTCTTCAGGAGAGAGCAGTTCAGAGAAGTGGACAGTTTGAGCATTCCCCGTCGGTGTCCTCTCTTGAAAACTTTTAGCGTATTATTTCTTTTTTAAACATGTTTATTCAATGAAACGAACATGAAAAGGAACTCCAAAAAAAGAAATAACATGGGGCCTCTATATTGACACCTATATAATGCATCATAGACATCGATTTCACTTTAGTCCCGTTAAATAATTCGTTTGAGCGCAAGATTCTTTATAATGCCCGTTTTCGGTCTCAGAAAATTTGATTTTTCTGAGAATTTTTAAAACCAATACCGCACTATTAGATCATGATACATTTGACTGAGCTATAATATTTTGTACTCGTGTGCACGTTGTGTGGTGTGGATAGTGCGGCCTTTGTGGTAAATTGTTTAATTTAAGTATAAACCATAAAGCGACATATATTTAGTTTTGCGTTTGGCAGAGCTGAGGTTACAAAGAACGAAAAATTATAATAAAGGTTATTTAACCATAATCATAAACTAGTTTTATTTCAGTGTTTATATATTCCTGTGAAACAATCAGTATTCTACTAAACCGTTTATTTGATCTACTGGAAACGAAGAAATGGCACTTTTTGTCAATTTGATTTTGGGCAATTTACAATTTTTGTCCAGAATATAATTAGTGGCTGTTGGATGCGGTTTGATGGCAGATTTTCTAATATCAAACGATATGTTTTGAACCCAGCATGGTGGTTCTGTATTTTCATCAAAATCGACGACAAAACATTTTGATTGCTCCCAACAATATTTAAGACACGATTCAATTTCTAAGAACGTGACTTTCTCCAAATCTGGATAATGATGCATGTTGGTTACTGACCAACAATCTGTAAAAAAATGGTCAAACTATCAAAATAAACAAAATTTTTCAAATATTAATTCAATAATAATTAACCGTGAATTTTCAGTTTGTGAATGCACTGCCTGTTAATATAATAATCAGTCACTGTTTTTGCTTTGTGCAAATATGATTTGGCAACGTTAAGTCTCGTGTCGGTCTGAACCCAACAAGGAGGAACAGTTTTGGTATCGAAATCAACAGCTTTGCAATCCTTCGACTCGATGCAGTAGGTCAGACATTCCTCTGTCGTGTTGATACTCACTTTAGATAATCCGATAATTTTATGCTCATCAGTTTTGGTCCAACATTCAGCGTCTTAAAATTTATTCAGTTAATTTTTAAAATATTGCATAATTTTGAATTTTTAAAAAGTTAATCTATTTTTTAAGTTTTTCAAACATTCGTCATTTTGTTGTAGAAGTTCTTTGTTGTAATTCATTTGTCCTAATTTATGAGAACGCAGCTTCAATTCAAATGCAGAAATCTCCGTTTATCATATGCGGTGTGTGGGGTTCATGTACGCTGAGTTTTTCGCGTTGATACCTCTAAAGCAAGTGCGTAAAAGGCTACTGATCTTCAACTTTTTAACCGTCTTTATAGAGTTTTGAAATTTATTACCAGATATTGCTGATTATGCAAGTTATTTTAGTTTGAATTAATATTTTGTTAATGCATTCTTATGTTTTGCTTCATTTGTTGCAGACGTTTTTTTTAAAAAATGAATCGTTCAACTACGCATTCATCGAGTGATTCCTTACATCTTTCTATTAATGAGCCATGAAATATCCTAAAAATGATTAACAAAAAAAATAATATCGAATAATCTTTGCAAAAAATCATTTTAAGATATAATTGTACAAATCAAGATTTTGCCTTGTTTTTATTTCGAAAAAGTACTCATCTGCTTCTCGACAAATGTTTTTATACAAACATCGCAGTAAACACTGTCTGCATTAAACTGAAAATAATTGATTATTCCATATTGCTTAAGAAGCACTGCCTAACAATGCAAAAAATCATATATGGCAAGCCGTTAAAACGATTAATTACTTTTTGTAGAGAGCAGATGCAACATGGCTTTTGAAGCGAACTTTACATTTGCATATTTAAACAAAGATAAAACTTTGTACAAATTTTAAAATTTCAAATTTTTTAATAATTTTAATAAATTCTGATAAATGAAAGATAAATTCGGAACGTAACAAAATATCAAGCCGGATATTGCTTTATCTTTTCCTTGGTGCGTGTAACAAATGAAAGGAAAAGAACGAAACTATAATGATATTGAAAATAAAACTGCTTCATTTTTCAGGCATAAACAATGAACAAATAAATCGTTCTGAGTTCTAACAATACAACCTCCCAATGTTAGTGCAAGATGACGTCCGATATATTATTAGTTTTATGTATATGACGGGCATACACGCACGCACACACATACAAGCGCACAAACACATATATACACATATATACATATGATATACAAGCGAATGTGTGCGTGTTAAATAGACAATTTCAGATACATCTCTTCATTTTTCAATCGTCGCAACAGGGGTTATGAAAGATTGAAAAATGAGATGAAAACGATGCTTGCAGGTGCTCTCTTAAAATTTATGTTCGCAAAGGCTCCTGCATAGCAATTATCTAAAACTTGCCATTTCCAAAGCTCGTGCACAAACAAATTGACAAAATATTTAAAGCCGATTACTTTTTAATGTCACATAACAACAGCTGACTATTTTCTTATTCTCGATTGCGGATTTGTGAAAAATATAGAACAAGGATGCAAAAAAATATATAATAAACAAATAATATTCTTTTAATTTTTTCATTCAAATGACTATTCTATTAAAATGAATTCAACGAACACCATTCGTAAGATAAATTATATGACAAAATAGAAAAAATTTCAAAAAAATTGCAATTTGTATAATAATAACAGAAAAATTTGTTCAGATGTTTAAAAATATTTCACGAAAATGATATTATTAGCTAATTGATTCAGCGGACAGCTTGCCAAGTCATGACATAGTGATATAAAATTTGTAATACGTTTTATTATTTTGACACTTTTGATTAGGAAATAGCAATGTTTGTGACAACTTTAGCATATTTTTTAAAGAAACTGCGCATATTCAGTGTATCGAAACATTTTCTTCGCTGACTTGGCCTGCACGCTGTTATTTATACCGTGCATGTGCTAACGCGAAGGCGCAGAATTATGTTTGGAGTAGAGATAGAAGATTTTATTGGTTTATTTGACGTTGTGAGCTGTTTTAAGGACAAACTTCTATCACTTTGTCGTACTAACATGTTTTGATATATAACAAAAAAATGATATCTCCATCAAAAAATTTAATAGTCTTGTGTTTATGCGTGTTGGTTAAATGTTATCAATGGCATCTGGTTCAAAATCAAATAATTTATGAAGGTAGCAATTAATATAATATTAATTGTTAATTAAATAGTCAACAAGTTGGTTTAGCAAGATATCATTTTGTTGAACCAACCAGCAGGCATCAGTTACGACGACCCACCAGCTAACGACGAGGAGGAGGGCAGACGGTCCGACCACGCAGTAGAGGCTAGCACTGAACATTCCAACAACGAGAACTCCTTTGTAGTCGATTGTAATTCATTTCCTGATAAAACATTAAACACGCCAAATGCTTTGGACGGTAAGTTTAGTAATGAATTAATTTTGTTAAATCATTTAATTGCTTTTCAATTATTAGTATTTGAATTTTTGAGTGTTGCTTATATAAAAAAAACTATTGACAAGATCTCACCAGTTCTGATATTGTCCGTTATTGGTGGAAAGTTTGTAGCCGGACAAACGCTCATTCGCTTGCATCAAATAAAGTTTTAAATTTGGAACCTAAAAATAATTCTCTTTTGGATTGGCTGTTGGCAATGCAAGGCAAGTTTGAGTTAACGTGTTTATTTTAAATGGAATAACAGGCCATTAATTCATTTGTTTTGTACAACAAACTATACTATTTTGTTTCAGATACTTTCGGAGCATCGTATGATACATCAAAAGAAAGTGAATCGGTCAAAAAAAAATTGAAACGTGAAAATTTATTAAAAAGCATTAAAAAAAGTTCTAACAATATATCAAAATATCAAACAGATTACAAATATAACGTTGACGACCAAAACAAAAACGTTGGCACGGAAGACAGTATGAAAAGCAAAACGAACACTGCAGAAGAACAACAGAATGAACATAACCGAATCATGCAGTTCTTTTTGAAGAGACAATCAGGAACAGGTTAAAGGTTTTGTTGACAGAAATGATGCATACGTGTGTTACTTGCTGATTTCTTTCTTGTCATTCGTTCTCACTCACTTTTTTTTTCTTAGCTACACGTCTCTCAACAAAGAGGAAAAACAATCGTTGATTACGACTTCCCAATCTTGAATTTGCAAACAAAAATTTATTATATTTAATTAAACGGGAAAAATTTGAGAAAATGTTAAAAATTTAAATATTATATTATAAAAATTAATCAAATGTAAACAAACTGTTCCAAACAGTGCATTTATTACCTCAGTAGATAGTAATGCAAACTATGGTGTTTCTTAGGTAATTCTCAAAAACAAAAACAAAATTTCGTGGTTAGAGACATACTCCTACTCCGCCGATAGGTGTAAATGGCTATTTAACTTGCAGTAGCAGTTTGACAAATTCTTATTCCTGAATACTGTCGGATTGAAAATCCTAGCGACTAAAAAGATTAATAAATAAAACACCACAAACTAAGAAGGTGATTTGTGCGGGCTTTATAAGAAACTGCGATAACTATTCTGATGGGTATTCGGACTGCTGATGAGTCCCCGGTAGAGACGAAACACGTGTCCAGCCTATCCAAACGAATACTATTCTTTTCTTCTCCCCCTCACTGCTCTTCTGGTTCAGTGTTTTCATCATCAAAAACGTATTTGCGGGTGCAGGTCAATTGACATTTACACTCACAGGCGCAACCAAAATGTGTTTTGGGAACTCTTTAAAAAACACTTTACTATTATTATTATGTGAATATTTAAATAGCCCATTTTATAATATCGTGGTGTTCACACAGGTGCTCCCACACAATATAAAAAAAAATATAAATGAAAAATCATCCAATTTTAATCCTAAGTACAAAGGCACTCTTAACTAAATTTAAATAACAACTTCTTCTTTTCATGTGGTTGGTTTCTTGACATTCCTTGATTTGTTGCTGCCAACAAGTTTCCTCTTCTTGATGCTCCAAATTATTTGTCTTGAATTTTTAACATATCATTATTTTCAGCATCAATATACCATAAGGCAGGTGAACAAGGCTACTGCTCCAGAGCCTCCACAAAAAAGACCTCTACAAGATACATTACTTTAGAAGTATAATATGAGCCGAATTTGCAACCTTTTTTAGTTTTCCATTCACATTTAATCCGCAATTTTTTAGTTACTTTATTATTATTTAAATAATTGCTTTTAACAAATAGTCAATGAAAAAATATGTTGAAGATGCATTTTGTTTCTTCTGGACGCCTTTCTTGCGGATGTTCTGGAGCAGTAGCTTTAACCCTATCTAAAATCTGGCACTAATTATTACTAAATGATAAATGAAAGCCCCAAACATACTAAATTTTTTTTATGTTCGTTTATGCAGTGATATTAATTTCTGTTTAATTTGATTTTTTAAGAATGATTTCGATGTTTAAAACTTGAATATAAAATATTTTTAGCTATTATTTCTAAACTATGACAGTTCTTATTCAACTTAGTTTTTTAAGTCCAAGCAAGCTGAGCCGATTGGCTAAGAATTTTTCAAGCCATGGTTAACCGATGGAGCCGATGCCGACGGTTAAAAACTTAATTAAAAAAACTAAACAATTTTTCAATTTTTTTGCGTTTCAATCAAAGATATTAAAATTTAAAAAATAACTAAAAATAATAAATAATTAATAGTTTTAATTAGAATTACACTATAATATATTTGGTTTCAATTTTTATTATTTTTTATTAATTTCAATTACAATTTTTAGTATCGCTAATTTTACAAAATTATCGTTGTTTGCGTAACTCTCATTGTTTAGCTTGGTTTGATTTGGCTCAACTAGGTTCGACTCGGCTCGTTTTGGTTCAGCTCGGCTTGATTTGGCTTGAATCAGTTTGGCTTGGCTTAAATCGGCTTATTTTTACTTGGACACTAAGTCGAGTCAAACCATGTCATTCAACACTTTGTTTCATCTACACGGATTATTTTATTGTGAAACATTTTTTATTTTTTTCTCATCCAATAGCCAAGTTCATTCCATACGATGTTGAAAAGCAAGTGACAAGCGATAACTTTGTAATTCCCACGTCTACCATAAAAAATATACCAAGTAGTTTCCATTTTCCTATCAACCAAATTGATGATTTCAACAATTCAAAGTTCGTGATCAGTTACTCCCGCGATAACAATGGTCACAAGCGTCGTGATAAAGGCCAAGCGGTCAATTATTGGGACGCTTTCCGATCACACGCTGATGAGTTGCGCTACCACATGCAGCCGTTACCTTTTTTTAGGATAGGCTAACCATGTAACTGTTGATAAATATTTTCAATAATACGAAAGAACATCTAATGTGAATGTTACACAGTTAAAATTAATTTGTTGTTTCTTCAAAATATAATGATGACTTGTGTTTGTTCGTGTGGCTATATTTAAGATTCAACGCTGCGTCGAAAATTTAATCAGCTCAAAAAGGAGTCAAATAGAGATATTTTTATTGTTTATTTTATTAATTAACAATATTTTTTGCTAAATAATGACAATAATCATTGCAACGCATCCATTCATAAAGAACTTCCAAAATATTGTTTTGATTTTAATGCGTTAAAGGACTAATAAATAAATAACAACTTTTTCATTTTTAAAATTTTTTAAACAATATTTTTTAATTTCAGTCAGCTCAATATAGCGTCATATTTTTCGTACAGGAACAGGGCTTATGCACTGCACACCCAGGCAACGAACTTACATTTATAATGGTCACATCTTTCATGTAAGAATGTAATCATTCACCAAAAAATTTACTGTCAGTTATTAAAATAAATGCTATTGAAAAAGAAAATCGCGCGGATCTCCTTGACAGCAGGCAGCACTTTTTGATGTGGTCGTAGCATTTGCGGTCCGATTGAACGGCTACTGTCCACTTTTTGTCCGATCAGGCAAAATTACATAAAATTGCAAACAAGAATTGATTCCATTTCTCCATTCCCAAAGATTTAGTTCTAATAAGCGAATGGTCCGATTAACCGGGTGTCTTCTGTTTTTACGACACATGATAACGTTTTTGACAATTTTTTTAATTCTTGTAATTATATTTAAATAAATTTTCATATTTGCACGTAATAAGCAAATAAACTTTTTTTGATGTCTTTAAAGAATAAATTGAAAATCAATTAAAACAATAGAATTAGAAAAAATATTTTTTCAAGATTTTATTTTTTGAAAGCTTATTTTGTTGCTTTAAGTTTTGAATAAAATTGCTCCAACCTATTCTCAGTTAAATTCATGATGTTAACATTTTTTGTTAGCACCAGTTTTGGTCAGTAGATTGTTTTCTTCATAAATTGAATTGAATTTTTATAACATTTGTAATCAGACGTTTAATTTTTGTGTTCTAATAAAAATCGCATGACAAAATAACTGAACAAGATTTTTTATTGCAATATAAGACAGCCAAAATAAAATCACAACATTTGTCAGCAAACATTTTTTCTAACAATTTCATTTTCTCGAATGAAAACCAGTAAAATTTGTTGCCTGCGTAAAGATAAATACAAACAATTTTAATTTCATTAGAGCCTAGAATCAATTTTTTCCTAAAAACTACAAAAAATGTGCAGATCAGCCTGGTTTCTGTTTGGCTTAGATTCACGGAGTTGGTTGTCCATTGCAAGTGGCACATTCATTTGCTGGCTCATCACACATTTCGAAATAAAAATTGTTGTAGTTTTTTAATAATTCCTAACAAATTTTATTACGAAGCAATTAATAACAAATTCACTTACATTAGTTACACTATTTTAATATTGATTTTTTTTCAGGTTTTTATCAACATATATGGGCAGTGTCCTAGCGAGCATAACTGCAAATATTACAAATAGCTGCTTTTAATCGCCAACTCAATGCTTCTACACAACATTTCAGTTATATAAAAATCCTTATGGAAACACAAAATATTTTATTTTCTAATTGTTTATGTAACGTTTATTTGCTCAATTAATCTATAAATTCTACCGAAAGTTGGCGTTAAT
>NW_008704902.1:7335032-7343199 GCF_000326865.2 Helobdella robusta | reverse complement strand
CCCATTACTTTTACGCAAGCTCCAATATTCATTTGGAGTATTGGGTGTTGTTCATCAATGGATTGAGTCATAATTCCAATTCTTTTTGCTCTTCATTGGTCTCCGGTTTATGAAAGAGTTATTTTCAATATATGTTTATCCGTTTTTAAACGTATTAAGGAAATTGCCCCTAAATAATTAACTAACAGATTCATTCCTAAAACATTGCCTCTGCTGAGTCAAGCATTGCGCTCTAACAATTCAGGTTTACTGTTTGTACCTGACACAAACTTGGCTTTTGGTCGAAAGAATTTTTCCGTAATGAGTCCTGCTGTCTGTAATGGTTTGACTAAAGACCTTTGTGATCCTGCATTTTCTGTTACTCAGTTCTGTAAAAGGTTGAAACCCCATCTTTTTTGTCCAAGCTTGCCCGTGCTAATGTTTCCATTCAATGCACTGCTTTAATAAAATGATACGCAATGTACCGCAATAATTGTTAGCGCCTCTGAGATCTTTTTCAAGGGCGCTCACAAACACACCAATAATAATAATAATAAATATTGGATTGGTGCCGAATACAGAAAATCGATCTAAAACTTATTATATTTTAACTATCAGGGAAAACGGCGATATAATTGATCAAGGTATGTAATTGACTGCGTTTTCTTTAATGCTCTTTTCATAAACAAGAGTAATTCTAGCTAATTTGAATTCTTCTTGGAAAGTTGCAGCTTTCTAAATAGATATTGAGAATATACGAGTCAACAGTAATGTAATCTCATCAACAAATAACTCAACATGTTGAAGCCACCATCTAAAATTGTTTTCTTCAGTACTTACATCATCATGATAGCAGAAACTTATAAAGAAGTTATAAAAAGAACTAACACTACTCTTGCTAAAAATTGTATGAGAAAGTTTTTATTGAAGTTATTTTGTAGCCAATTTATTTTTTTTATTTATTTAGATTTGTATTCATTGTGTCTATATATGTGCTTGTATATGTTGATGCATGCATCTTTACACTTGTTCTGTTGATTGTGTTTCTTGAACGTTTGCATAATAAACATTGTTTTATTTATATATCTTACTTTCCTAATTTCATTGTATCATTAATTAACATACATTTTTTTCTTGGAAAAAGGTTCGCCCGTGTTTTTCAATAAATGAATAAATAAATATTATAATCATTATTATATATCAAATTTTGAATATATTTTTTTCTTTAACAAAGATTTAAAAATAAAAATCTTTTTTGAATTAAGAGTTAACATCAGTCCTGGTAGAACTGCCGCTCTCCACATCTTGTGGTTCGAAGATTTTAAAAATGTTTTAAAACTAACATTAACATCATTTTCGGTGACAATTGGATCCCAGCTAACCTCAAATAAATTTTTCTTTTTTTTAAAGTATTATATTTGACTATTTTTTGTAAAAATGTTGAATTTTTAGGTACACTGCCGGACCTTTTTTATTGAAAAAAAAATTGGATGGCGGTCAGAAAAATCAGAAATCATAACAGCACCCTGATCAAGTTGAAAACTGTTTGGTGAGATATCATCAGTTTTTGTCGAAGAGTGTGTAGTTAATCGTGTAATAAAATTAATCAAATATCTGAACTTGTAATGAAAAAATCAGGTTTTGAATTAATATTTAAAATAAGCATTAAAATCGCCAATTATGTATGCAGTCAAATTTGAATATTATAGCAAGCTTTTAAATATTCATCAATATCAGTACTGGGAGGTCTTGAAGCATTGTGTAATTATTATACTTTTTAAGTGTATTTTAAAAAAGAAAACAATTTCATCAATTTAATTTAAAAGTTTTTGAAGTACATTTATTTAATAGTAGTATTTAATTGAAACTGGGAAGCTAAACATGGAAAAATATTTTGGAGTTGAAGTTAAGGGGAGTCTGAAATTTTTTCCCGGAGCCAGAGTCGGAAAATTTTTTTATCCAACTCCGACATACCGGTAAACAAACCGTGAGTTAATTGTTACAATTTATTTGCACCCTTTAAATTTTTTCACGTAAACTATATTTTGATGAATTTTTGCTATAAGAGAACAAATTCTAGACATTTAAGTAACTTAGTTCATAATGATTGTTTTAGTATTAACACGTTCTGATGGTAATTGGGAGCAGATAACATCATAACATTGGTTTAAATATATAACAAGGCTTGTTTACTTCATAAAACTACTGCAGTTTTCAAAATAAACCTTATTTTATCCTTTTTCAGTTCCTCAATATCGTTGCATATTAATTTCATTTCTTCATTTATTTTAACCATTTTTTCACAATCTGTTCTTTCTTTTTTATCCTGTAATTTTATTTTTAACTATTATTTTGTGTGAAAAACTGATTGATGTGGGATTAATATATGTTAGAGCTGTAACGGGTCTGACTTTTTCAATTGGATTCGGATTTATTTGGATTTACAAAAACAAATCTAGCTGGAGTCGAAGCCGGGTTAGTGCAACTGTTCAAATTTTTTGTTATAATTTGCTAACATGGCTCCGTAAACCTAGCATAAAACCTTGTTGTACCTTATCATATCAGTCACATAAATTATCGGCGTGATGGTTCAATTGTTAAAGGCGCCGGGTCTCACTGTTGTAGTGACTGGAGTCGAATACAAGAGATCCCCGCCTATCATATCATATGCAATGCGTGTTATGCGTGGTTTTCACGTGTATTTGTATGCTCTGCGTGTTTGTCGATGATATCTCTGAAGCAAGCGCGAAAAAGAAAATTAGCTCTAACCTTTTTAACTTTATCTTAAATTTAATAGCATTTAAATTAATATTTATTTACCAATTTATTTGAGAAACAGACACGCATTAAAACATGTGTGCGCAATAAAAACATTTGAACAGACGAGACGGACAACCTCCTCCGACAAAACGAGCAGATATGGCGGTTGAAGGAAGATCTCAATCGAATGATACGGATCTCCAAAATATATCTTAAGTATTGTGGTGCCTCTCCCGCAAGATAATCTCACACAGCTAATTTAAATTTAATCCTATACGGACGTGCATCTAGAACACCCACTTAACGCACATGCTCTTCTTTTTTATATTTATTTTGCATCTCTTATAAAAGAAAAAATTGACAGATAGATAGATGTTAAGATAAATAAATAAATTTTAAAATAATCACATTTTTATGTTTCAAAACAACAATATATGCAAAATTATCTCCAAGCTTTTTAATAGTGTTGAAACTTTATTTATTGTCAAAATAGGCTGTTCACGACAAAATCCAATATTAAGCCATTACCTTAAGCTGACATAAAAGAGCTTCGCGAAGTTCTTTTCTTTTATGATATTTTTTTATGGCTTTATCTTCCTTGGATAATAATTTCAAGTTGATACTTCCCAAAAAATTTTCTTGGTTTCGTTTTTCCATCAATTCAATTTTTTTTGACTTTTTCTCTTCAATTTGAGCTTTTTGAATAGTGGCTGTGTAGGCGTTGTTTTTACAAACTTTCAGTTCAGGAAGTGTTTGGCTACAAATAATTAAAATTCAAAAACATGTAGTGTAATAATAAGTAAACTTATAAAATTAGACAATAGTTTTGCCAAAAATATTAAAAAACAAAAATCTATAGGTTTTGAATTGCAGTAAAATGCAAAAAAATTAGTTGAAAGTTAAAAATTTGAAACACGAAGTCTAAAAATAGCTCGATATAAGCTTGAGACACTAAGGTGCTGTTATTATTAATTCTTTCAATTATTTAATTATATTAGCCTACATTAATAATTTATTTTAAATATTCAAGTGTAAACCAGTGTTATGTAATTGAACCTTATGAGATTATGAATGGTAGAGTTAAAATACTTAGATATGAAAATACATCATATTTATTTTTTCTTTGATTTTATCGTCTAACATTATTTTTTATTATTCTTTAAAAATCAGGATCTGACAAACGCAGAAACTGTTACAGTATGCAAGGCAGTAATATAAAATTAAACGAATAAATAAAAAAACGGAGAAAGAAAAATGTTTGAACATGAAAAGTAAAATAAAATAGAATAAAATAAATAATAAATAATAATAATAAAGGAAATAAAAGAAAATAAAATAAATTGACAATAAAATGAAGTAATAGCATAAAAAGGCAAATTAATAGACTAGATGATGTGAGGTGATCGATAAATAAAAACTAGTTGTCTGAATGAAGCGGATTAGTTTTTTGATGAGAGATTGTAGTTGCTAAAGTTGTTGTTGTGTAGCAAAACCAGACCAGGAGGGAGCTGCATATTTGATGCGTGAGATTATGAATGATTCAGTGATGTCGAATAATTTGATGCCTCTGAGACCATGTGAGCGGATAGTTTTGAGTGCATAAAATGTTGGAAAGCCTTTTGTGATGATGTTATTGATATGAGGTGCTATATTAAGTGTGGAGGTGAATGTGATGCCTAATATTTTTAATTGACTTGTGCGAGTGATTGAGAGTGTTCTGGAAGTAATGCTATTTTTTTACGGCTATTGTGAATGATGAGTTCGAACGATTTATTGAGACCTTACAATGTGACCTGGCAATTTGCAGTAATGACATATCAGCCGCTTTGATTTGCTGACAAATTTATCTTGTTTCTGATTTTTAATGTTTTGAGATGACTTTTCACTTGTTGCTTTGACAAATAATACTTTATTACTTTCAGTTTTGCCTTCCAAAGATTTTTCATAGCTACACAATTGATCTGTGAGTGTTTCAACTGTTCTTTCAGTCTTGTTTAACAATCTTGCAGCAAATGAGAAATATTTTTCTGGCAAAGTTTCAATTATTTGTCACTGTTTTCATCCTTTCCTAACTCGACCTTTAAATCTTTCCAAAGATTCTTGAGCTTTGTAACATGAGAGATAACATCACTTTCATCCATTTTATAACCAAAAAACTTCATGCATAAATTGTATGTTTCATCTTCGTTAACTTCATCATACAATCTATGAAGTTCTAGCCAAACATCTCTGGCATTACTAAATGAACGAATTTTTTCACACGTTTCATCGGTCAATTGGTTGACAGAATTATCATAACATTACAATCTGCTTTATTGAATTTGTTCAAAGCAGTTTGATATTTTGCTATCTCATCTTTGAGTCATTATTTAATTCATCTGGATCTTTTCATTTGCCATTTATTACGTCCATTGCATCAAGAATGCCGCGTAGTATTATACAAAGACAAACAAATGATTTCTAGTTCAACCAATTACATTTGCCTTCTAGGTGTTTGATTTGCACTTTTGTTAGATCCATTTCTTCCTTGTCTTTCAATTTGACCTTTTTAATTAGAAGCGAAATATCGACTTTGAGAGAATGAGAAAGCACGTGTTTTCTCTTCACTTCAGTCTTCTAAGAAAATCTTCCGATATTTCTTTATTCTAAATTTTCTTCGTCAAATCCATTAATTGTTAAAAAAAACGTTATCTGGGCTCATAACATGTTACATTTCTTGTCACGTAGAGCTTTTAATTAATTGATATTAATATAATATTGAAAGACATTAAAAAAAAGAAAAATAAACTTAGAAACGTTTTTGACTCGTTTATTACCTACCGGAACAACAAAAAGGAAAAGTGAAGTTACATGCAAAGCAAAGAACATTTAGCCAAAATGTATATCATAATGTTTTAAAATAAAACTGAACAGAAACAACGTGAATTTGAGATGAGATGGATGACTTCAAATAGATGGCAACGCCTTCTCCAACCCGCCTGCCAGGGCGGTCTTTTCTGAAGGGTGTTTAGCCATCTATTGCGATCAAACCATCAGAATGATCTGGCCTAAGCCATGACTCGGTGATGATGATAATGTCAGGGTGTAGAGGATACACGTCACACCTCAAATGCTCAATAGCATGTGGCTTGAAAATGCTAGTGACATTCAAAATGTAGATGGTGGGTAGATGATGACATGGGGTGATTTTGACTGGGTTGTAAGTCATATACTTCAAATAGATGACAACGCCTCCTCCACGCCGCCTGCCAGGGCGGTCTTTTCTGAAGGGTGTGTAGCCATCTATTGCGATCAAGTGAGTTTGATGTTGATGAGGTTGGGATGATTAGACGAGGAGCGTCGACTGAGGTGGTTGTTTCTTTAATAGGTTGATGAATTACTACTGGTATTGCTGACAAAAAATTAGGGCAAAGCTTTACATTAGTAACTCAATGTAAACAAAATTCGAGATAATAAGTGGAAGTGAGAGTAGGTTAAAGCGTAAATATGTCTAAAAGTTAATTGATATTAAGACTATTAGTTATTAGAGTTATAAAATTATTTATGATTTAAAGTGAGATACTGAAAATAATTTTTAAATAAAGTAAAATAAAACATCTTTTTAACAGTCATCAATTATTTAATAACTTTGTAGCGTTAAAATCGTAATTTTGATATGCTTTTAGAGAAAGTTTTTACGTTGTAGGCACTAAAGTAGACTCACGTGCTTGCATGGTTACGTGCAGTTGGCATTAAAATAAACTTCCATGCATTTATTTGCACGATTTTTAACATATAAAACTTAACATGAGGCATTAAAATAAACTTTTAAGCATATATTTGCACGAATTTAAACTTATAAAACTTAACATGTAGGCATTAAAATAAACTTCCATGCCTTTATTTGCACGTACTTTAACATGTATATTAGTACTGTTAATTATTATTAGATTTATAAAAATATTGATGATTTGAAATGAAATAATGAAAATATGTTTTAAAAATATAAAATTAAAACATATTTGTAACTGTCTCAATTATTTAATAACTATGTAGGTTTAAAATCGCAATTTCGGCATGCTTTTAAAGAGAAGTTTATATACATTGTAGGCATTAAAGTAAATGCATATTGTTGCATGCTTTCATACGGTAGGCATTAAAATAAACTTCCATGCAGTTATTTGAAAGTGTTTTAGCATGTAAATTAACTAGTAGGTATTGAAATGAAGTTTCGTGCATTTTTTGCAAGCATTTAAAAACACAATTCACCACGTAGGGATTAATGTATACTTCCATGCATCGTGATGCGTAGGCACTAAAATTAACTGACAATATTTGAATAAAAGCGTTTAGGTAGTAATTTCTTATTTTATTATATGCTTCCCCGATGTTTAAAATTATATTTTTTCGAGCCATGCTTAGCAAGTAGACTTCGTTCAGAAGAGTGGCCCTGAAAAGAGTCGTTTAGTTGTCAGAGGGGTGGCCCTGAAAAGGGCCGTTTAGTTGTCATCATCATCACCGCCATTAGCATCATCTTTATCAACAGATGTTTATTTTTTCTTTGATGTGGACAATAATATTTCCAAACGGCATCTGGCCATAACGTTCACGCCAAACCAATTTTGCCAAGTGAGTGGGCCTGAGGTTTTTCGAGGTACCATACATGTATTTCATCTTTCTTTTCAATCTAGCCCACAATGATTCCACATTTTGCGTGTGAGCCAATGGATTTCTCTGATTAACAAAATTTTGGAAATGATTGACAGTCCAATGGATGTAGCCCATATTCCTAAGCTGGCTGTAGGCGCGCCATTCATCGGAAACTATGGTTGTTCCTGGTGCAATCCATTTTGCTATTAATGGTATAGCGTTTGTGCATCCCGAGCCTGAACCTCCTCCATAAAGCAATGTCTGGTACCTCGTTCGATTTCGCCGAAAATCCAACTTTCTCCCGAATTGACGTTTTTCCCTTTTTGAAATTTAGCCTTAACAATTTTTGACTCGTCAATTTCAACAATTGTTCCTTGGCCACCTATAGGTACAACTTGATTCACGCATTTGTAGATACAAATGTCACGGCAAAAGTTGTACCAATTAATTACATTTTTGTGCTCAGCTGCAACTCGCGATATGCTGTTTTTACCGGCGTGCTCCAAGCCAAATAATAAATTAAACGAACCAGCAAGCTAAATTGAACGTGACTTTTTTCAAAGAAGGAATCTTTCTGTATTGTGGTTCTTTTATGACAGCCATGAAAAGGACAGCGCCAAATTACGCCATCGAGGCCCGGTTGATACGCAATTTCAGTCATAACACTGCTGCAATTGTCACAAATCATTTCGTGATACAACAACCCGTTCAGTCTGAGCCATTGTCTTGTCTCCCGTTCGTCCTTCATGACCAGATCGGCGACCGTCAACGCATTAACCCTGTCTACCTGATTCATGAT
>NW_008704902.1:7307177-7334982 GCF_000326865.2 Helobdella robusta | reverse complement strand
GAAATCCCACACGATGTCGAGTAAACCATAGACATCGCAAACCAAAAAACTAATTCATAATTAATTATCTAACGTTATCTAACATTATGATGTTTATCCAGGCCTACGGAAACGTCAAAAGTCATTGTTTATCCAAGACTCCCTTAGCTATGCATAGGACGCGATATAAATTAATAATAATAAGAATATGAATACTAATGCGGTAAGCAGTTAAAATAGGATCAGTGCTATCCAACGTGAAGGCGTTCGTTGAAAATGAACAAACGTGGTTATATGACGTTGCGTTTAGTTGCATTTGAATATTACTAACACGTATTTCTATAATATCTTTCAAACCAAATTGTTTAAAAAACCATGATGCAATTATAACATGAGTTAATCTTATTTTCAGCAATTATTCAAAGCACGTCAACCAGAAGAACGTACCGAACTATAAAAGAAATAATACACAATTCTTCAGTTTGGCATTAAGTTAAAACAGAAAATATATTAAAAAACAATCTTTGGCCCAAACATATAATTACAGGTAAAAAAATTTAAAAACCGTTGGTAAAAAATACTTATTTTGCGCCTTGAAAAAAATGATTACCAATGATAATCAATCTAAGGAACTGTTTCATTTATGCATTTGTGATAATCAAAATTTTAAAAAGAAAACTTTTGAAGCATGTCGAGCGTCTGCTATGGGTGAACCCCATAGTGGAAGCTCACTTGCCAAAATAGAAATAAGTAACAGAATTCTCAGAAGCATGTCGAGCGAATGCCGTGGTTGATCCCTGTGGCTGGGGCTCAATTTTCCGAAGGGAAAAAGTAACATAAGCAGTAATTGTGTTGTCTGGTACATGCGCGGGATGTGACGTCGAGTGATGGCAAGTTAGATATGGCTGACATGGTGCAAGTTTTTATTTTGGATACGTCTTAATGCTGTGAAATGGATGAACTGGGCTGGTGCGTTGGGTAGTCTGGACTGGGATTTTTTCGACCGGCGGTAGCGGTTTTGAGTTATATAAACAAAATTTATAACAAAATTCACCAATAAAATAAAAATAGAGAACATTTTCTGAAATAAATTATTAAATAAAGGTTAATGCCAACAAGGCACATCGTAGCACCATTGTGGGAGCTGAAATGCCGTTAAAGTTAAAAAAAATTTTAGAGCTACCTTCACTTTGTCGACGTGTTGCCCAAAGCTAGTTTCTGAGACGTGACTCGGTTTATCTACAAAATATGTCTATGATCTAACCTGGTCTACGAGCTTGTTGTAAAAGTAAAAATCAAATGTATAAAGATTCCAGATTAAATGGTTTGGTTTTATTTTTTAATTTTCACAAATTTTCACTTATTTTAATATTTGATTCAATGTTTTTAATATATATTAATATTTTGAATATACAAACATGCCTATGTTTCTTCTTAAACTAGTTTAAGTGTTTAAGTCTGTAATGATTTGTAGCATATTTTTATGTCATAACAGCAGCGTAGGCAAGGGAGGGGCTTTGGGGTTGAATAAAAACTTTTGGTGGGACTAAGGCGAAATTTAATAAAATTTCTATTAAAATTTGTAACGATTTGGATTGAAAACTATTGCAGCCCCTAGAACAATACAATTAAGTAAAAGTTTGTACAATCACCGGTTTTGATAAAAATTTAACGCTCGTTAAGAACTACAATAAATATCAAAACCAATTATATTTAATATTGAAAGTATCACTTGCTAGCGATGTTAAGTAGTTTCTTTCCCAGTTTAACTGGTTACTTAATAAGTTCATAACGAAATGTGCCATATCTACAACTATCTGGACTTTCTTACTCTCTCTTTTTCGTTTTGCAAACTTGGTTTTCGGGAAGGTAGCTCTGAAATTTTGTTTAATAAGAGGCTTCTTAGATTGATGTTCATGGTTTCATGATTATTAAAATTTAAAACATCAATATTAGATGAGTTAAGATTAACTGTTAAATAAATCCGGTATTAGTGATTTATTCACTAAAATTATAATTTGCAAAAGATTTACAGTTGAAAAACATTACTCAGTTTGAATATCGCTGGTTGAGTTGATGCAGTTATTTTATTGCTCAATGTACATTAGATAGTTTAATGCATTTCTGAATTTATTTTATCTAGCTTTGTTAAGGTAAAAAAAATCCTGCTTATAGTCATAAATTATTATGATATATAAGACATTTGATTTCAACGCAATCAATTGTAATTTTTAAACGTTGGTGTACCAAGTCACAGAGATGAGGTAAGTCTACCTCTTTCCAAATTAAAAAAAAAACTTAATCAACTGAAATATTTTGGCTTACATATTTCAATTTGCATTCCTACATAGGATTTCAAATAGCTCTAAACCGCAATTTAATTCTTCAATAAATGTAAAAATTTACAGTTTTTTCAATTGGAAATATGTAATCACCTGTTTGTATGCGTGTATAATATTTCTTTTTCTTTTATAATATTATTCCGTTTCAAAATCGCCATCTGATGAGCGATACTTTCTTCGCGTTCATATTTTTCTTCCTTTTTCTTATAACAATGCTCTTTCTATAAAAAAAATAAGACCATTTTTGCGTTGGAAAGTTGAAGATGTATAAAAAATAATTTTCATGTACAGTTCTCAAAAGTCGATCATAGTCAAACTCCCGCTTTAATCTTTCTTGAAATAAATTTCTTATCTTTTTATCATTTCTCAAATCCATTGTTTGAAAATTGTTGACTTGTTTTTTTATATTATAACTTATAGAACGGAGTATACCTTAAAAAAACAAATAGTTTATTAATAAAAACAATCAAAAAATTGTTTGTAATTAAATTTATTTTATCATAATTTTGCCTGAATATTAACACCTACATTGCTTATCGAAATCTTCCATGCTGTTTATGTTGTCTTGAGACATTTTACGACTATTCACTTTCAAAAAATTCAAGTAATCAAAATTCAAAACCGACAAGCTGTCTGCGTAAACATATGACGCTTTGTTTATACATCAACGACGCATTTAAAATATCATAGCACTCATTTTTAATTTAAATCGTCGTCGGAGCCGGACGAAGCCTTTATCGGGTAGGCGATAGACACTAAACCGAGTCCGGGTCCCAACTTTGTCACAATAAATTATTGCTACGTTACTGGTATGAATGAAAACTGCCATTAACGATGTTACTAATGTGTACGGTGAAACGAATGGTGTTGTGAATGAGGTTATTAAGGTGAATGATGGCATGAATGTTGATACAAATGATAACATCGATTTAAATGTAATTGATGACATGATTGCTAATATGAATGATGACATGGATGCTAATGTGAATGATGATATTAACTTTACTGTGAATATCAATACTGTTTTGAATGATGGAATTAATGTAAATGATGGTATTAAATTTAATGATGACATGAATTATAATTCACTTATTGATATGTTCAATAACATATATGCTGATTTGCCTAGCTAATTTGTCTCAATTTCTAATTATTTTACTCTGTCTGAGATGAATAATAATATACTTGGTGACTGTGATCAAGACGCCCAACGGTTGATTGTTGTGCATATAAATTGTCGCAGTTTAAGTGCTCATCTGACGGAAATAATTGGACTTGTCAATGACATAAAAATCAAAAATTGTATTACTGCCTTGACTGAAACCTGGTTGCAGGATAATACCATTCGTGAATATATCCATGCGAAGCTACCATCATATGATATTGTCATAAATAACAAACAACAACAACACACATTTAGACGACATTTTCCCCGAGATCGGGGGTTGCTGTTTGGCTACCTATGATGAAACCGAAATACCCCTCGGATACTGAGGGCCATTGTCACTTCTGTCATCATAAGTAATTTCTTTGGCTAATTTTTACGCAGGACGCCCTTTCTTACGCAACCACAGTTATAAGCGGTGGGCCTAGCCTTTGATGATCCAACATCACTCACAAGGCAGTGAGGGTCAGTTTAATGTCATAACCAGGACAGATTGTCATAAATAACAGAACCATCAAAAGAGGAGGTGGGACTGGTATTTTATTTAGTAATAATATTGTATATCAAAAAAAAAAAAAAAAAACTTAAATACTAATCAAAATTTTAATACTGACTGCTTTGAATGGTCAGGCATTAGAACTTATTGTGTAAATAAATATTATTATTTTTTTAGTATATATAAGCCTCCCAATGTCAATGTAAATGACTCTCTAGAATCCTTAGATGTCTTTTTTAATGAATGTATCAGAATTGAGAAGGGTTCCAATGTATATGTACTTGGTAATTATAACATAAATATTGCCATTGACAATTATGCAAGCCAAGCTTTCCTGAATCTTATGAGGGGTTTTGATTTGAGTTCTATAATTAACCGACCGATGCATGTACATAATACCGGTGCGTCTATCATTGATAACATTTTTACCAATGACATTAACTATCTTTCTAAGGGTATCTTGTGTGAAGATTTGTCGGATCATCTGCCAATTTTTATTTTAATAGGATGGGAAGGTCTCATTGTTGCCAACCATCCTCGTCCCCAGATAAGAACTCGAGCAATCAATGCTGTAAACTTAAATTCATCCAACAAATCCTTAGTGAATTATGTTGGCCGGATTTTTCCAGTGATTCTAATTTAGATTCTGATTATGACAATTTTTTTAACTTATATATTAAATGCATCAATAGCTCCTGCCCAATAGTTGTCAAAAGAAATCGATTTAGAAAACCGTGGATGGATGTTGAGTTATATAATATCTGTTTACACAAAAATAACTTGTACAAAACGTATTTGTTGCGTATTCCTTCTCTTTGTAATAAAAATATATATAATGAATATAAGAATTATTTTATTAATTTGAAAAGAGCTAAGGAAAAACTTTTCTATAAAAATAGATTTAATAAATGTCGAACTCATAGAGAAAAATGGAATGCAATAAATAGTATGACTAGACCCAAGCCATCCGAGTCTCATCTCCTCAAAGATGATGACTATATGATGAGCAAAATAAGAATAGTCAATAAATTAAATACATTTTTTATTGAGCAAGGTAGTAAACTAACTCTTTGCAGTCCACCCAATCCGTTCCCAAATCAATCTTTGTTTAACCAACTCAATTATTCATCTTTTCTGGCTGTGGATATATCTCCTGACGAAGTCATTTTAATAACGAATGAATTAAAAAGTAAAAATAGTTATGATGGTGATCTTTTATCAACAAAGCTGTTAAAGAACACCATTCATACCATTGCACATCCGCTTGCATCATTGTTTAATAAATCCATACGAATTGGTCACTTTCCAAAAAGAATGAAATTGGCTATTTGGGGCCTCTCTTGTTTATCCTTTTTGTTAATGATATATTTTCAATATCAAACACTTGTACCCCTATTTTTTTGCATATGACACAAGTATTTTTCTGTCTGGAGATGATCTGGTGCAACTGTTCTCCGATATGAATGAACAATAAAGCAAATTTTTCAATTGGTTTACTAAAAACCGTTTGGTCTTAAATTTAAAAAAGTCATGCTACTTGGTCTTTGGCTTTAAGGCAGCTACCAGAAATGAATGTCCAAACAAATTGAACATTCACATTGAAGGCTCGGTCCTATCAAGGAACCACTCTGTGAAGTTTCTTGGTATCATAATTCAATCCATTCTAAAATGGAACGAGCAGATATGTTCGGTTTAGAAAAATTGTACCAGGTCATTGGCATTGTTTGTATATCTCGAGCAAAGTTGAACAACCGTTTGGTGATGTTGATTTATTACTCATTGTTTTATTCGTACTTGATATATAAAATGTCTTCTGGGGTTCGACCAATAACTATGCAATATATACAAATATAACTTCTGTCGAAATTTACTTAATATTTAATTATACAACAGTTGAGACTTTAAAGGCAGGCCTGACAATGCAATTTGCGTTATTATTTGATCATCAGTGAATGTTTGAAGAATATCTTTCTCTGCTGCTATTATCATTAATGCTGATAAATAATCATCTGCCATGGTAGACCTTAGGCGGTTCTTTATAATTTTCAGCTAACTTAAAGCTCTTTCTGCAGAGGTACTTGATAAAGCAAGAGAAGCAAATATTCATCAGCAAATTGCGGTAACCAGATAGTTGATGAAGAACATTAAGTGGTTTTATGAAACTGCAATTTTTCCAATTATTAGTATCATTCGTTTGGGCTTCTTTATATGCCATATTGTTATTGTCATCTTCTTCATCTGATTTATCAGAAAATATTTCTATGCCAGAGTTATAACCTGAACTTGCAGACAGGTTTTCCATCTTTTCGTCATTTTTTAGCAACGTGTATTCTTTTTTAAATTCGTTCAGTTCATTTGCAACATCCTCTGCGTTGACAATACTGGTTACAAACAGTTTCTATTTCACTAGCCTTAACACAACGGTTGCTTAAAAGTGTTTTGGGAGTAAATAGCGAAAGTTCTTTTAAAAAAACCAAATTTTGCTGCTCAAATCTACTTTTCATTTGTTGATTCACCTCATCTAAAACAATTAAAAAGCATTCATTTTTAATTTTATTTATTCCAACTGAACATTCGTCTCTGCAACGTTCATCAAACTTTTTTTTTCGTACGACGTCTTTCAAAATCAAAATCTGGGCTGTTGCGAATGATTTCGATTCACTGCATATTGTTTTCCACGTCAAATCAGCATTTTTTCTTATGATGTCAAACGAATGAATGCGGTCTTTTATTAGTTCTGTTGAAGACGCCATGTCAATTGATATACCCTGCACTGCTTCGGATACAGGACCAATAATATTATAAACCAATTTTAAAATTTTCATGCTATGTTTTTCATTCTTTTACGAACTCCGAGTGCAACAGTAACTGTTTCACTGTCACTCAATGATGATTCAGCCAACTCGGATAGACTTGCTAATATTTCTGAATATCTTTTCATCACCGTTTCTACGGCTGATTCTGTGCTGTTCTAGCGAGTGATTTGAACACGCTTTAATTGCATTTTATGCTGACAATTACTTTGAGAATTTTGGAATACAGCATTTCTGCGATGACCATTCATGAATGAATATAAATCTTCTAGCAGTCCTAGCGTATTTTTTATTTCATTACAGCATTTCATAACGCCATTCATCACTAAATTTAACCTTTGTGCATTGCACCAAATATAAATTGCTTTTTTACACTCCTTTTGAATAAGAGTAGCCAATCATGCATACCGACCTCGCATGTTACCTGCACCATCATAGCATTGACCTATCACCCATGACATATTAAAATTCAATTTAGTCAGAATATCAATAACTTCTCCTTTGAGTATCTTGCCCGATGTTTCTCCACAAGTAAAGACTTCCAACAATTTTTCAACTGGATGCAAATCTCCCATACTATTTATTTCTAGATATCTCAGCAAAAAAACATTTGCTTCCTTTTTACTAAAATCTTGTGTGCTATCACAAATAAGACATGCCTTTTGTTGTTCTGCAATATTTGACACAATTTTCTCAACAATCATTCGTTTCATTGTTGTCAAGACAACTCGAATATTGCTGGATCTTAGAAAATTAAATGCCATTTTCTTTCTTAATCTATGTGATTCCTCAACTTTCATCAGATATGCAGCAGCACTTGGATCCCGTTTAGATATTGTTCGAAAAAGATTTATAAACTTTCCATTATTAGATGTTTTTCCACGAAAAGCTATCATTTCTTCACTTAGGTACTTAACACAATCTAAAATGCATACCATAAGTTTTCTATTTTCTTGAATTATATCTTTTCTATTTCTCTCAATGAAGACATCTACGACCAATCCTCTTTTTCAATTTATTTTTGCAATATCAGCTTCGCGATGCTCTGCACTTACTTCATGACGAATGATATCCCGCAAACCATTATGCCAATTATTAAAACCTGATGTTGTCCATACAACTAAAACTTTTGGGCCGGAAAACATAATACAAGTAATAAAGTAAATTTTGTTAGTTCGTTTGCTTTAAGACAACCATTGTCTCTTACATTTTGAGCCATCTGAACCATTTGAACCATTCTTTTTGGAAACTGCAACCATCAGTAACAGGATAGGAATAGTCATTTGGTTGATATACACCAAGTGCCAGGCATGTTGTTATTTCATGCCTTTTCAATATTCGTCCACAAAACTGAGCTGCATCATTTTTGTCTAAAGCTAAGTTTAGATTTTTACAATAATTAAATTTATTTTCAATATTTTTTTCAACTAAACTATGAGCATTCAAGTTGGAATTGTTAGATTGAATCAAATCACAAACGTTGCTGTTGGATTCAGCTGCCTCTGTTGGCAAATATTCTTTAGCAACAACATTACCAATATCATCATCTGATTTTCTCATATCATTATTACTGCCTGCTGGCATTAAACTTGTAGATGGTGAATTAGTTTGGCTTGAGCTTTGTGGTTTCCATTTGCCATAGATGTCTTTTACTGAAACAATGTCTTTTTTTATGTCTTCACCTCTGTAATAAAGATATTTGAATGGGTGTAAGAATTAAATGAAAGGAGACAACACAAATAAACGACGCTTTCAAATTATTTTTCAAAAATAGGCCATTCAAGTTTGACTCATTCCTGGATTCTCAACAAAACAAATTTGCCTACATGCAACTCTTGTAACGAAAAACTAACCATCCATCACATTTTGGTCAAATGTAATAGTCACAATAATAGTAGGAAACGACATGACATCCCTTCAGAAGTAGAAAAAATTGTTTCCAGAGATAAAATCAATAATCTAATATCATTCCTTCAGGAAATACAAAATTTAATAGAATTTAAAAATAATTTCTCAAAAGTTTTAAAACAACAAAACGCATTTATAGAAAAGGAACAAGGGGCGTAAAAATAGCCAGTTGTGCTGAAACGCCGTTAAACTGCACAAACAAACAAACAAACAAAATTATTTTTCAAAATCTGTTTAGTTTAGTTTAGTTAGATTTAGAGAATAATCTTGCATGCATATATCAATGATCTTTTCTGCAATGCAAACTCCACTTATCTTGGCGAATGATCTTGCGACATCCGGGCTGCAAACATTTGTACTTACAAAAAAATTTCTGATCTCGAGGCATTGTTTTAAAAAAATTATTAATCCGGAATAAAAATTTTAATAAAACTAAAGCGACGCAAAATTGAATTCAAATATTCAATATTAATTTAATCAAAACAGACGAGAATATTTGGCTCCGCCCATGAAACTAAAAGTGATTTCGATGTAAACTCGTTGAAAATTTAAAACAGACGAGAATAATTGGCTCCGCCCATAAAATTAACTAATAGTGATTTTGACGTAAACTAGTTGAAAGTTATTAATTTATAACAATGAGCGCGAAGTAACATAGTTATGTTGAAAATACGTATGTATGTTTCTAAATTGTTTAAAATGTTTGAATCTTTTTTTAATGTAACACAAAAAAATTCCCCCCCCCTAGCTTAAAATGGAGGCAATTGCCTCTTCCCCCCCTTCTGTAGACGCCCTGTATATGAGAGTATTATTGATATTGATATTATTGTATTATTATTATTACTACTGTTATTAGGTGGTAACTTGTTAGTATTATTGATGTGTGTATGTATATATCTAAATGACAGTTTATTGTTTATTACAAACACTGATGTTGTTAGTTAAGGGTGGTCTCCACAAGTAATTCACTTTTATTGATCTCCTGAATTTTTTTGTTCAAATAAAAATTTGGGAAAAAAAACGTTAAAGCCAGTATTAATTATCAACTTTAGATTAAATTTCTTTTGACATTTTGTCAATTAAATAGTTATTTTTGTCAATATGTTTTACAAACTTCATAACTTTTTTCGATTTCTGTCACGCAAAAACTTTGTATTGAACAAAGGAATAGAATTTTACTAATTGAACGCTGACCTGGAATCATTAGTGCCATATAATCAGCCGGAGCAAAACAGTAGCCAGGAGGGTGGCTGCAGCCACAAAGTTCTTCGTTGTATGTAGGAATGCAACAATACATCGATATTTGCAAAATGTCAATATATCGATATTTTGCACGATACATTACGATAGTCGAATTCTCAAAAACATCGACAACAAAATTTTGGTACTTTAAACAAAAACTTATCCATATTTTAAATCCTATCCTTAGATCAAGAACTGATCACAAACTTTGAATTTGCAAAAGAATTTAGCGTCTATGTTTTTGCTCTATCTCTCTCTAATAAAATTGTATTTTGACTGCATACACCAATTCATAAAGCTCTGGAATCATATTTTTGGCCAAATTGATCAACGCCGGGCTTTCACAAGACTACATTGTTCACTTTATTCTTTTGTAAGCCAACATCACTCTGTTAGTAACGTTTTTAAATTTTTAGCAAATACGGCATTTTCCTCGCTAATGACACGCACCGCACATTTTTGTCACCGCGGATAAAATCTAATAAAAACTGTTCATAACTTACGAGAATGTACTTGCAAAGCTCCTCAGTGGTACATAAAATCTTAATTTTTTTCACTTTAATCCTCGCAAGTAAAATATGACTGATATAAACAGCTCTTAGAAGAAGCATTGAATCCATGCATAGCTCAGTCAACTCTTCTTAATTATTATCGTAAAATCAATGTAATCAGCGTTAACCTTTCAATCACCAGATGCACAACTCTTCAATTAGAGGGTTAAATGTAGTGTGATCATCAAATGACGCATCATAAATTACAATTAATTAACTTCTTTTAAATATGAATATATACTTCTATTATATATTTTTTAAAGTAAAACGTTTCAAGCAATTTCACATCTGTATAAAAATTCTATTTGTGAGTGAAATTAAAAATAAATTTTATCCAAATTCTAATTCAATTTTATAATTCTTTATTCAAAATAATTTGCCGAAGAATATTTACTTGTTGATCAAAATGAAGAAAACAATACGTATACTTTATACGATATCAGCCGTTATGCAAATATTTATAGTCCATGAATTCAATGGTGAAAATTTTAACCTTTTTTTAAATTTATAAATTATTTTGAACATTCAAATTAAGTTCATTATTAAAAAAAACTAGTAAAAACTTTACATAACTGTACATTACAATGCCAGTGCCCATTATTTACCAGCCCGACATTGCCCGCGATTTGAAGAAAGTTCTTTATTATATGGAGAACTGGAGTATGATGAGGGAATAAACCTCATGGTTGACATCTGCCGTAAGATCCTAGGTCAGGAAAGTGTGCTCGATATATGTACAACGTGATTGAGCGTAGACCTCATTCGTACGTTAAAGATAACATGAGCGATGTCGTTGGAAAGATTGTGCTAACCAGGTACAATAGAACGTACAGAGTGGACGATATCGACTAGAATCACACCCCGATGAACACCTTTTCTATGAGAGATGGCACCACCTAGATGTCCTTCAAGGAGTACTACCGGACTAGGCACCACATTGACCTCCTAGACGACACACAATCTCTTCTCCTGAGCATGCCCAGTAGACGGGAGAGGAGGGCCGGCCAGGAAGGCCCGATATGTTTGATCTCTGAATTGTACATTGTCACTGGTATATCTGATGAGATCAAATCAAATTTTCACATCATGAGGGAAGTATAAACTCACACGAGGCTTGGACCTCACGAGAGGTTCGCCAAAATCAGAAATCAAAATCAAATATATTGAACAGAAAACAAAATATTTTCATAAAACGACTTTTAAGCTTCAATTAAAAGACATTTTAAATATGAAACTAACAACTGTGAATTCATTTAAAGTTTCAAAAAGTTGAATGCAAAGATCAATATTTTGCACTGAAATGTTGGAATAAACCAAGTTAACAAATGTGGCTGTTTCTGCTACGATGTTGAACGACTTTATGTTGTCCGGCTGCTCTCTCAAATAGTTTTGCACAATAAAAATTAATTTTTTACCACTGAAATTCACAAATTTACACGATAAAACTAAACTTGAAAATAC
Source organism: Helobdella robusta (assembly GCF_000326865.2). NCBI lineage: Eukaryota > Metazoa > Annelida > Clitellata > Rhynchobdellida > Glossiphoniidae > Helobdella > Helobdella robusta. Next base: position 7,323,025 of record NW_008704902.1, on the reverse strand, counting down.
TTTCTTAAGTAAAAATATAGTCAATATAAATGAACATTTTTAAATTGAGAAAAAACCTGCAATCCTGCGTGCTGACCATCGCACATTCGAGCAAGCACATTTAAGACAACGCCGATGCATCTGCCGTTCTTTTGATCGAGGTTGCTGAGGTCGTCCTCGTCTTCGTCATCCATGCCATCATTTTGAATGTTGTCCGAGTCTTGCTGGTGGTTGTCGTCAATATTTACGATGACTGTATTTTTGTAGAGGTCGCTTTGTGATGAGAGAGAGGAACTCATTTGCTTTAACTTTCCATTCTTCTGCATTCATCTGATTGCTTTCAAGACGCTGTTGCTTCCTCGTTGCTTTATTTTGCAAAACTGATAAACTCATTTTTTTCTGAATAAATGGCAATCTAGAAATAAATAACATTCCACTACACAACATGTGTGTGATATTTTTCAATATTTTTGCTAGAGCTACATATGACTAAGATAAATAAGAGAAACACGGACATTGAATGTCCATATTTTACCTGCAATGTTTTTAGGCCATAGACCTGCAATGGCCATAGTAGTGAGCATACTTTTTGATTGCGCCATAACCTCTTTGGCACGTGCGCGGTGCTCGGCCAACAGAGAACGCCTGAAAGTATCAACTATTTAAACTGATTGAAGGAATTTATTAAAACTTAAAATGCGCCTTATTAAAAATTCTATATTTTTTCAAAAAGTTTGACCATAACCAAAAATTTGTTTTCATAAATATTCTCAAAAATCACATCTCAGCAGTGCTAATCTTTTTTCATATTTCTTTAAAAATTGTCCAGGACTCAAAGCCGTACGTTAGAACAGGAAAAATGTAATAACTTAATAACAGTTTTAATTTTCTTAATATTTTGATTTTATTGATTGGTGGTAAAGATGTTTTTCATTTTAGTATAACCATCTTTAGCAATAGCTATACTTCTTTTGATATCCATATCACATTTGCAACGTGAGGAAATCAGACTTTCAAGATAATTGAAGCTGTTGACTTGTTTTATCTGTTTACCATTAATGATTAAAGAGCAGATTTTGTTTTTACTAATAATCATGCACTCTGTTTTGTTGATGATAATTTGCGAGCCTTCCCTTTCACTTTCAAAAACCAGTTTGGAAACAAATGTTTGCAGTTTTTTTTATTGAATCTGCTATAAGAGAAGAATATTTCAGGTAGATCTTTTATTTTTCTCATGATGATTTCACTATAGAGATTGTACAGGTCTTCAGAGAATACATAGCCTTACCTAACACCTTTCTTTATTTCGACAAAACTAGTCAACTTGTTACCAGCTTTCATTGCTACACTTTGTTCCCAGTAGAGGCTTTTGACAAATCTCGTGTCTTTTCCTAAATGTTGAAATTTTTCAATAATTCCATAAGCTCCACGCGTTTCACGCTTTCAAAGCTAAGGGTCCACACATTCATTATTTGCAACATCTTTGAAACATTTTATTGTTTGTTTGAAAAAATAAGTTTCTCATTTTTTATATGTTTAAAATTTTTAATGAGTAAACTGTTTTTATTGTAGCTTATTTATTACCATTTATAGTTTGCAAAAACAGTGGTCATGCACATGTAGTTGCATACGTCCTATCTAAGGCGTATAAATGACAGCTAGTGCAAGTCCACACTACATCTATATAGTTGTTTTCAACATTATTTTTCAAATGTCTCAAATTTATTTTCATTTTACTATTTTGCAGCTGCAAAATTACAAAGAAAAAAGCAGCATACTCTGTGTACCTATCCAGAACTGCACCTAACGATTAAAACCTGAACAAATTTATTAATGTTAATGCTTTGGCACTATTTACAAGCTATGTTTTTCATTTTGTGTTCGTTAAAAAATTGATCAAACAACTGTTACAACACAAATAATTCTGAATGCGTGCAGTGGCGGATTTGATGGGGACGGGACCCGTTATCATCACTTCAACAACATTTTTTTGTAACTTTTTTAAATTTGAAGACTAAGCCGATCTTTACATAATAACGCTAGTCGCCCTACAGCAAGAAAAATCATAAAGTATCTATAAAGATTTTCAGCGATGGGAAGTTACTAACTACAAATAGTTAAATAGTTAGTAGTAAATAACTACTAACTAGTAGTTAAAAAGTAGTTAATAACTATTTTATTTTGAATAGTTATTAACTACTAATTAACTATATTTTTTTGTAGTTATTAACTATCATAGTTAACTATTTTTTAACTACTTGAACGTAATTTCCATCAGAATTAATTTTTATCTTTTAAATTGCACATCCCTATCTTAAAATTTGTTTATTAGTTTCCGCGTCGACGCCATTCTTTTTTCAGCTTTTTCTATTGCGTGCGCGATGCGGATAATTTGCGTTTGATTAATTATTTAATATGAATTCTCAAATTATTAAACTGTGCTTTATTGACGCCTTTTAAAAAATAGACGACGTTAAAAAATGTGTGTAACCTGTAACTCAACATTTTGTAACATGTAAAGTAAAAGTAAGTGCTTTCTTTAGTTTGTCTTTGCATTTATATGAGTTATTTAGTGTTAGTATAAGCTTGTTTTTGGCAAAGTAGGCGATCGGTACTGGGAAATTCCATAAAAACATAATAATGTAATTTACAAATTTCAATTTTTATATATTAAAATATAAATAAACTAGGGCTAGGTTAGGATTTTTTATGTTTACATTAACGTTTTTTTAAAAGTTTTTAAAAATAAAGTAAATAATACAACTTTTTTCTTACAGCTTACAACTTATTTAAGAAATAATATCCTCAATTTGAAATTAAGATGAATTAAATAAGTTTTTAAATAAATGAGTTTCCATAAGCATAAATTTATTATGAATTATGTCATTTAAAAAGTGGAGGTGCTGCATTAAGCTTAATTTGTTTATAAAATTATTTACAGTGATGGATTAATTACTCCAAAAAAGTAGTGAACTACCGAAGTTAACTACTTGACTTAAAAAAACATAGTCAGAAGCTACTTTTTAACTACTTATTAAGAGAAGAAGTTATGTTATTAACTACTTCTTAATAATAGTTAACTACTTTTTAACTAATTTTAATTGTTATTATTAAAATTTAAAAGAAACCCTTCTGAAAAATTTTTGTAAATTTATTAACCAACATATATTCTTTTTTAATCAATCAATCAATCTTCGATTAACGTCCATAGACCTGGTTTTCCGAGGTAGGACGTTGTTTTCTTTGCCATCAATTTTTTGCCCCAAATTAGACAATCAGTTGTATCCAATTCATTTAAATTTAGAGCTTTCATGTCTTGCTCGATTTTTTGCGACCAGGACTTTTTTGGTCGGCTTTTGAGACATGTGTCAGGTACTTCAACATCTGCAAGAGAAGTTATGGCACTGTTTCCACTTCGTTTGACATGACTAAACCACCGCAGACGGTGTTGCCGGCTGAAGGCAGCAGATGTCAATCCTTCTACGCTCGTGCATTTCTGCGATTTCCATGCTGCGGCCAGTCAGTGATCCAGCATTGAGCGTTCCAAGTCTAAATACCATTGAGGGGCCATTCTGAATTATTCTGCAACATCCCTCCGCTATTGCATACTTCCCAGAAATTCTTGGCACCCCTTGACCACTTAAGTCTGCAACTTTCCAACATTTCAGCAGCGATATAGACCGCGGATGAAGATTTATCTTTTTCAGATACTTATTGACGTATTTTTTTCGTTCCAAGACCGATATATCGGCATCGAGCACGTTCTAGTCCTAACTATATTTGCTATCGTATTCATTTCATTTTTCATTCGGCTTCATTTTTTTTAATGATCGTTGGCGGTTTTTTTTATATTAAAAACATACAAGCAGAGCAGAGCACATTTTCTATTGAAAAAAATTGTCAACCGATGTCAAAAACTTAAAAAAAAACGAGACATTAAACATGTTTAATATATTCATAAAACATAGAACTTTAAAACATTAAAACCAAAAAACAGCAAAAGATCCATACATCAGCATCGCAAACGTGCTTGATAATTATTCAGATAGACACATTTATTACTTATTTAAATATATGACAACGTTTTTTCCATTTCAATTAAACATTTGATATAACTTAAGTTGATCGTGTCTAAGTTAAATTGTTATTGATGACAACATAAGATTAGTAGTAACGTCAGATGTTGTTGATGACAACATAAGATTATTAGTAAGGTCAGATTTAATAGATTCGTCCATGTTCGAAATACTTTAAGGTTTCTGATCAGCTGATAAAACTTGTTTCAGAAAATATCTTTTCAGGGATTTCAAACTTTTATCTTTTCAAACTGACTGATAACTGCTGTTATTTCTAATAAAATCTAGAAAAATCATCTAATAAAAAAAAAAGAAGAATAAATTATGAACCATTCTGTCAAGCAGTTTTAATAAGTGATGAAAGCAAAGAATTTCAATTATGTTGTTGTTCATATCAATATGAAAAAAAAATGTAAAAATATATTTTAAAAGTTGTTCAAACTGAAAAAATCACGCATTTATGAGATTGAAATACCTCCATTAAACTTTTAAAGTAGAGGAAAATTAAAAATGTAGGTGGCGTGCAAAAAATGTAATATGGAATTAGACAAAAGTTGATTCAATTCTATCGTCGTCATCTATTGCTTCTTCATTTTCGCTGTCTTCTCTTTTAGCGGTACTTTTTAACGAGTGTTCGTCACCTAATTGAACATCTTTTGAATGTTGTTGTGAAGTCTGTTGAGAGGTGTGGAGGTGGGTCTGATGAGGTTTCTGTTGCTGCGAGTCAGAAAATTGCTCATGTTCTGGATAAAAATGATGCTGTTGAAGTTGAAAAAATTGACCATCACCAGCAGCTTTTGTTGTTATGACGTTCTCAGCAGACCTTCTCGAAGGTAGGAGAAGTGTTTGTTGAGAAGAAACATCAAGTTTTTTTTGTTGATGTTCTAGGTGCTGATTGTAAGGAGGAGGCTGAGAGGATGAAGTTTGATCTGGTTGTTGTCGAGGTTGTTGTTTAATTGGTTTCCACAATTTAGGTGCGTCATGAACATTCAAAGACTGTCTTTTTTTGTGCTGCAAATGTTTACGCTCATTAACTTTGCTAAGTTTTGATTGGTTTAGTTGCATCGCAGCAGAAGGAGCAGAGCATAATATGTTTGCATTCAACAAACTCATTGCTGTTTGATTTGAAGCACCATCTCCTGCTTGCGGTTGATATATTTGTTCCGCTGATTGAATTAACAAATTCTGGTTTTCAGCGCTGGCTCCGTCACGTTTATGATTTTCATGTTTGCTGGCATTTGAAGAGAAATTTTCCATCTGTTTAAATGTATTTGAATTGGAGTCCGATTCATATAAAGGATTAGAAAGAATTTCTTGAAATGTCTGTAGTTTTGGTTTCAACTTACGTCCATCCGTTTTGGTATACTTCTTTATTTCTTCCTTTGAAATATTTGAATCAGGTTGACTCTCAGGCTCGTAGGCTGATATTTCAAATTCGTCATCAACATTTTCATCCTCCACATCATCATCCTCATTCCCGATCAATGCAGACTGCACTGAACTGGATCTGGATCGTTTAGAGGATTGAAAGAAGAGTGGGGGAATGACAGTAGGAGCGAATGGATCGTCAGGTTCAAATTTCATTATTTGTTTAATTGATTGCTGTTTGTTTGGGAGCTCGTAATGAAGCAACTGCCGCTCTCCTAATCTGCTGCTCTTTGGATAATCAAGAAGTGAGCCAGACGACAGACCGATCTTCGCTATCTCATTTTTATTATCTGCCAAATAATCTGATGCTAAAGTATCGTAATCGTCAGCCTCGTTGTTTTCATCACCAATATCATCATCATCATCATCTTCGAACGTTTCAAAGTCAGCGGATTTCGAAGTCTGTTGATGAAAGGGAACCATGGGAACTGTGGACGAAGAAGAAGAAGCTGGCATGGCTGTGGTGGCAGCTTTCTTCTGCTGGTCATTAAATGCGGTCGACTTTTTAATAACGGAAGCAAGGTTGTCATCGGGGTTTTTTGCATCAGCATTTGACAAAATATTGTCCATTGCGTGGGACTTGTTTGTGGACAGCCACTGTTTCTGCCGGGTTGCCTGGTAACATTTTTTATGCAAGATGATACATTTAATAAAAATAGATTAAGCAAATTTTTGTTGACAAACTGGAATTTAAGAACAAATTTGAAAATATTTAAAAAAAGATGGTATAATGGTTAAGACATAAGACGCCTGGTCCTGCTATGTTGGTGGGAGGGTTCCAAAAAATCCTGCCTATCACATGCAATGTGCATGGATTCATGCGTATTCACGTGTGTGTTGCTGATATTTATAAGAATTAATTATGAAAGAATTAAAAATAAAAAAACTAATAATACAATAACAGTAAAAACAATTTTAAAATAATACCTGTTTGTATTGAGATTTAGTAACTTTGTTTATTCCTCTGGCATAACCTGCAACACCTCCTATTCCACCACCTCCACTGCCACCACTTCCTCCCCCTCCAAAACTACCTCCTCCCAGGTCCATAGATGCGTGTGTTTGCAGAAGAGCCATCCTGTGCTCTTCTTTCCATCTCAACTGCTTCTGTCGTTCTTCTTCACGCTTTTTTCTCGCGTCCTGACAATCATTATTCCATGTGGATTCAGTGAGAAATTATTTTATTCAAATTTTATTCACTCCTAAACATTTCTCGGTGGAAAACAAATAAACGAATGAATCTTTTCAGTTAATGAACTAAACAGACCACTAACTAACTGACCGACCTAGTAGCCAACCAACCAAACCAGCCAGCCATGCAGCCAACCAACATTAACCGACCAGTCAGCCACTCACCCATCCTTAGCAACCAACTAATCAATCAACCGACCAACCAACTAACCGATCAACCAAATAACCGAAGCACCAACCAACCAACCAACCAACCGGTTAGTTATTCAGCTACGTTCGTTCATTCATTAATAATGAATTAATTCATTATTACATTCGTTCATTCAGTTAGAAGAAGATCTATTTATATAAACCTCTTCTTTTTGTTTTTGAACCAAATGTTGAATCTGCCTGAGCAGCTCATCCACTTTTGATTCTGTTGAATCTTCATCCATTGCACTCAAAGACAGAGCTCTATTCAGTGGGAAAAAATCATTCTTTTCCTGGAGTAACTGTTTCATAATGTGCGTACAATTCATTAATCACTTCATATTAAATTACACTGGCAAAAAATGTTATTTAGCATTTAAGGTGCTAATGATCCAAATCAACCTAGCTAAGATTTATATTTTAGAAATGAATCAAATAAAAACAGAAAAATACCATAATAATAGCGTAAACCCACAACTTGCTGATACAAACCAATTTGTGCACATAAAGTTCTAAGGCTGTGTAGTCACTTTTCTTAGTATCGTGCAGGTGTATGAAGAAGAAAATGTAAGCCCAGATGCAATGCTCCTCATTTATGTGCAGATCAAACCCCTGTCAGAAAAATTTACAAGTTTCAGATTATTGTTGGAATGAAATTTTCACGTTTAATTATTTATCAACGTACGATTGTGCCTGAACGAAATAAAAGTTTTGAAAAAAATATTTCTCATCTGCCAATCTCTTTCAACCAGTCTGAGTGAAGTTACGTTGCAACAAACAAAATTTAAAACAGCAAAATTTGAATGAGGGTAAAGCGCCTTGCACTGCTGTTCGAGTGTAGAGATCCCCGCTTATCACATGCAATGAAAATGTGATACGTTGTTTCACGTGTATTTGCATGCACTGTGTGTTTGTTGTTGATGCCTCCAATAAATATTGAGAAAAAATTGTTATGAATAAATAAATTAAGTCATTACTACATTCCTTTTGCTAGCTGAGCTGTTGGTTAGGGAGCAGAAGTAATTTTTTTTTAATATTATATGGTACCTAAGTGGATAAACAAAAGAATTTCTTCGGTATAAAAATTAACTTGCATATGTTTAACTCAGAATCCATGCATCACACCCAAAATAAATAAAAATTTTGGTTTTGAACTAAAAATATACTTGTAAATGATTTATGATCTACCGTTAGAAAAATCTAAAAGTTAAACAGAAAGTTAACTAACAACTAACATGCTGTGATTTTCATCAATAAATAAATGAATAAATAAATATATAAATATATATATATAGTATTGTATGAATTCTACCGAATTGTTGGCATCAATTTCAAAAATTGAAAAAACAAGCTTTAAATTGATTGATTGATGCTAAAAATTCTGTAGAATTCATACAATACTGTATAAAATATGGTCTCCTTCCAAAACATATATATATATATATATATTTCATTAAACGCGATGCTTATATTATTGTTATTTAATTTTTTATTAAGATTTTCTATTTTTCTTATTATTTTTTATAATTATAATTTAAATTAAAAATTAGAACACCAATATTCATTATATAATTATTAAGCGACGTTTCGAATTTTATAATTCATCTTCAGGCAATTTAATATTAATTCAAATAAAACATAACAATAAACTGTCAGATGACGTAATAAGAGTTGAGCGCGAAAGTAATGTAACGATTAAAGTTAAATAACGTAAGTAGTTAAATTAAGTATAATAAACAATTATTTTGTAATATAACATAATAAAATATATTATATGTGCAATATTATGTTAATAATAATAATAATAAATTAAACATTTCGTGATGAAGGTAAAATAAAATTGGAATAAATTTGTTTGTTCAAATTAGGTTTTCAAAATAGGGATTCTAAAATTTGTAGTCTGTTAAAATTAGTGTCTTTCATTAATATTTTAGTATTATCTTCTAATATTTTGCGGGATAATTGCTGGTTGTGGCAGTCATGGTAGTGTTGATTTGGAGCTCCGATGTTCAAATGGCAGGTTAAACGGCGTGTCAGTTTTGTGGTAGTCATTCCAATATAAGAAGATGGACGAAGCCTACAGTCTTCGTGAGGACATAGAAATTGGTAGATGACGTGGGAGTGCTGTGTTGTTGCTAGTTTAACGTTGGGACTACTTTTTATTAGTAGTTGTTGCGACTTAAAATTTTTATAATAAATAAGAAGGTTTATTTTTTCATTAGAATCAACTGGATGGACTCCTTTTTTAATGATTTTTCTAATTATATATTCGTCTTCTTTATACGAAGAGCTCATTAAGTTACGATAAAATAAAGTTAATTTTGCACTGTCGGTATTGTTGTTTGAGTTGTTGTTATTGTTATGAATGGAGTTTGCGATGACGAGGTTGTCATTGATTGTGTTGTTATCATTGTCATGATCCACATGGTCATCGTTATTGTCGCTGTTATTGTTGTTGGAGTTGGTAATAGAGTTTGCATCATTGTCACCTACATGATCAGCAACAACGTCGTTGTTTGAGTTGTTTACATTACTGACAAGATTATTGGAAATAACATGGTTGTCGTTGTTGATTAGGTTATCGACAATGACTTGTGCAATAGTAACATGGTTAACATTGTTTTCGTTGTTATTTGTGTTATCATTATCATGATCATTGATAATACGTCTATCATTATTGTTCGTGTTATTATCGCTTATATTGTCGTCATTGTTGTTTGTGTTGTTTCTTGTGTTGTTGTCAGTGTTGCTTGTGTTGTTATGGCTGTTATGATCGATAGAAACGTGGTTATCATTGTCTATTACATTGTGATTATAACTTGAGTTGTTTTGAACGTTTTCATTGTTATCATCTACTTTAATATTATTATTTTGAATCTTTCTAATTTCATTGGTCATTATTATATCTATTGTTGAATTGTTAAAATTATTGTTGACAAGGAATTGTTTTATTTTATCGAGTTCTTTACGAAATTCAAGTGGTTCAGAGCTGTTTGAATATGCACGTCTGACATACGATATTATCACACTATTCTTATACCAATCTGGACACTCGCTATTTCCTTTCATGCATATCCCGTTGTTGGTTGGTTTGACGTAAACAGATGTGCGAAATGTGTTAGGTGTTAACTGATCAATTAAAATATCAAGATAGGTCAAGAAAATAATAATAACTAATAAGAAAAATAGAAAATCTTAATAAAAAATTAAATAACAATAATATAAGCATCGCGTTTAATGAAATATGCTTAAATGAAAATTTGTTACCGAAATTTACTGATATATATATATATATATATATATGTATATATATATATATATATATATATATATATATATATATATATGTGATTTCTTATTTTATTGATTCCGACTTATTATTTAAACTGTACAATTTTCCGACAACTGGCACACAACGTATAAAATTGGTGTCGGATTGCAAATACCTCATTCAATGGTGCATCATACAACGAATCATTATTACGTTTATATACGCATCTTACTTACTAAACTATCTTTCGTTGGTAAATATAAAACAGACGCCATTTTAAATTTTAAAAGCTTTTATTAGGAATGATAAATAGTACTCGGTCTCTTTAAATAAATTATAAAAATTCAAAGTTAGGAATATCTCCAAGTTCTTGGATTAGCGCCTGCACATCTGTCTCGTCCAACTCGAGAGTAATGAGTTCCTCCACAACGTCGTTGTTGAGGTTGGAGACAACCCTCTGTTCTTCCGCGCTTAGCCCCGCACTTTCGTTCTGTGCTGGTTTGTTTGCGTTGTTGGCCTTCTTTCTTGGACAATTGTATTTCTTGTGCCTAAGCAGATGCCTAGGCCTTCGCGCCACAAATCCACACTCGCATATTTTTTTGTCACTGGAGTTTTTTTTTTTTTTTATTCATTTTTTTTATATACTCGAAATTAATAATTTTGCACAGAAGAAAAACAAAATACGATTTTTGCAAGCGGACGAAATGCGTGCCTTCTCCTCATTGGCTATGACATTCCTTTCCTATAATCATTATGCGCACAATTTTTTTTGTTTTGTTTTTTTATATTTTTTGTTTTTATTTTTTTTGTTTTTTTTTTATTATTTTTATTCCAACCAGAAAGAGGGGGTGATGAAAAGTGTCAGAATTATGAAATAATACTGACTAAAAATACTTCAAAGTCCTTCAACGCAAAATTAATTCACTCGATAGGTGGCTTGATGCAAAGTAATTCACTCGATAGGTGGCTTGATGCAAAATAATTCACTCGATAGGTGGCTAGATGATTTTTGTTTAGGATGAGGTTTTTTGCATTTACAAATTATTTTAAATTGAATTTAAAATTAGGCCATATAGATATATGATTTCACAGAATCCAAGGCCTGTTTTCACTGGGCCTGTCAGTCAGTCGGTCGGCGTTCGCACAACCCTGGCCTGTTTTCACTGGGCCGTCGAGTCTGGTTGGCTTCGCACAACCCTGGCCTGTTTTCACTGGGCCTGTCAGTCAGTCGGTCAGCTTTCGCACAACCCTGGCCTGTTTTCACTGGGCCGTCGTCTGGTTGGCTTTCGCACAACCAACACAAAACAAGAGTCAGAACAACACTGGGAACAAATTGTGTGACTTTAGTACGCGAGCGAAACTATGCCAATGAGTATAGAGTCTCGTACCAAATCCACTTTTGAGAACTTAGAACGTTTCTGAAACTATGCCAATGAGCATAGAATCACGAATTAAGTCTCTTAGATACCAGAATAGGCACCGATTACTCGAGGCTGTCTAACTGGTGAACCCAAGGCGGACTCTTTTCGAGAACTTAAGACGTTTCTGAAACTATGCCAATGAGCATAGAGTCACGAATTAAGTCTCTTAGAAACCAGAATAGGCACCGATTATTCAAGGCTGCTTAACTAGTCTTTACTCTTAAGTCATAATTATGCTTAGTTATTTCTACTGATCTCTTTAAATGATCTCGCACTAATTCAAATGCTTGTGTTAAATTTTCTTTTTGTTCCTTTACAAATTCGTACATTTGCTTTGGTGATGACTTCTCCGTGTTAGACGTCAAATTAATCGGTATTGTCGCTTCTCTATCATGCATTAGGAAAAAATGTGAAAATCCAGTACTACTCTGCACTGTTGTTCGGTATGCAAACATTACGAATGGAAGAATTTCGTCCCAATCTCGATGATTCTTATTTATCACTTTTCCTATCATTTTATTGAGTGTTCCATGAAATCTTTCTACCAGACCATTCGTTGAGGGTTTATAGGTAGTGGTACGGATTTTATCTACGCCAAGTTGTTCACAGATATACTTGATCAGTTAGTATCGTTTTGGTAGTCCGTATCTACAAAATACATTTTGAATTAATTTATGAGCAACATAAGATGCATTTACGCGTTTCAAAGGAATAGCTTCTGTCCACTTTGTGAAATAATCGATGACAGTTAAAATGTATTTATGCTTCTTACTTGATTCTGGGTGTGGCCCTGTTATATCAACTCCTAATCTTTCCCACGGCTCACCGACCAACATTGGCTGTAATTCACTTTGTTTAAAATGTTTTTGTCGGTTAAATTTGCTACATTGTTCACATAATTTGTGGGTTAATTCAACGTCTTTCCTCCATCCAGGCCAATAAAATCTTCTTCAAATTGCCATGTTAGCTTTTTCATTCCTAAGTGGGCTCCATTCATCCCACTGTGCAAGTCTCTAAGTACTTCTTGCCGCGTTGTGTAGGGAACAACTATCTGATAAAAATTGTTAATTCGTCTCTTCAATACACCTTTATCTGTTAAAAACAAGTTGTCATACTGTGCAAGTAATATTTTAACATCTTTTCCTTTATTAACAAATTGACTCAAATCTGGTACTACTGAATGTTTGATGACGTCTTTAATTAAGGATAAGTCTTTGTCTTTCTCTTGTTCTTCAACCCAATCAACACAATTATCTACTTTATTTTCTGTTATAACACCACATACTGCTCTTGACAATCCATCAGCTTTTGTTTCGACGGCCCAGTGAAAACAGGCCAGGGTTGTGCGAAAGCCGACCGACAGACTGACAGGCCCAGTGAAAACAGGCCTTGGATTCTGTGGAAACGAATCCGCCTCGTTCTTTTGTTTTTGTTGTGCTATTTGTGGACCTATGGTTCTTTGCTGGATTCTATACTCATTGGTATAGTTTCGCAAGAAGCTTGGAATTCCCATAGGCTCCTATTTTTGTAATTTTTCTTCATTCATTTCATTTATCTCTAGGAGTTGTATCAACACCATATCGGTCACACACGTCGAGGTTGTACGATTGAACGGCAAGAAACATATTCCAAGTTGCCCGACCCAACAAGAAAAAGTTCTAATTCCTGTATTCCAGTTTGTTCATTGACATTATTTTTAACATTATTCTAGAGTTCAGTTAGTTCAATTCCTTTTCATTTACTTCCGTCTCCGTCGATTAATAAAATTGTTATTGAATATTTTACGCGTTCGTGTGTTACTCAGTAAAATCATATAATTCGAAAAAGCCCAGTGCCACACAGGACTGGTCGAACTCACAATAAAAATATACAAAAATTATTATCGGACCATAAAAAAATTCCCTGAGAAAGATAGAGAAAGAGATTACCTCTCTTTCGCACAGACACCACACACGCGAGCAAAATTTCCACAGGATTTATCCACACATTCATATATTCATTAAAATTTTCGACAATATATATATATATATATAAAGATATATGTAAAGATATATATATATAAGAGTGGAATGAAAAATTTTTTTTTAATTTTAATATTTCTGTACTGCCAATCAATGACCCATTGTCTAAGATGTGTTCGCGCAAAATTTTAGCTTTCTAAATCAAAATCTTCAGGTGGCGCATCTGGTTTGAACTTTGAAAAAATCAACTTTTGATTTACTGACGAAACTTTGTTTTACACAATGCTTTTATATATTTTATATTCTGATACTTAAAATTCTAGTACATTTGATAGTTATTATTAAATCAAAATAAAAACAATTGTTCTAATGTCGTAATTCCAAAGCCTCCGCACCTTCTTTTTTACCAAAATACTGAGATTTGGTAATAAAAATTTGCATATCTTGCCTGGCTTTTATTCTAGTTCGAATAAATCCATCTCTAGCTCCTGGTCCACAAACGGATATTGAAGCCTCTGTCAAGAGCTTGACGCACCTTTATACTGCCAGAGTGAGGCAAGGATACTTTTCAATTTCAAGATGACATTTTGAAGAAATGTCATTTGAAATTTCTATGTCGCTATATTTCATTGTCAGTGGAGGTTGTGTTATTTTTTCTATTCTATCGCCCAATCTATTAAATCATAATAGCTTGATGCATCAACCTTAAGCTCTGAAAGTTTGAATTCAAGAACTTTTTTTTCCTTTGGATTCTTTTCTTGCTTTTTTTTTCTTTTTTTTTTCTTGGATTCTTTTCTTGACTGATCGTTTAATTTGGCGCAAAAAGTTGATGGCAAAGAGAACAACGTCCTACCTCGGGAAACCGGGCCTCTGGACGCAAAACGAAGATTGATTCTTGTTTTTAAAATTCTCCAAAGAGTTAGTTCTCTTATGTGCTCTGCATCATCTTGTAACATAGCTAGCAAAAAATTTTCTGGATGAGCGAAGAAAGCATTTTTTTGAACGGTTTAAAGACAATGTTTTTAGGTCATCACGCAAATACAAACACCTTTTAACTATGTTGAAGACATGAGTTGGACCATATTTACGAGATGATTTTGTTTTTATATCAAACCAGGTTAGTGCGTAAACTTTCATGATGAAATTGGCAAATTCATTCAAGTTTTCCATCGGGCTAGTTGTTCCAATATATAACCGAAGAATATCTGATACAGATATTTTTAATCGGTGCTTAGCAAATCAGTATTCAGGTCTGGCAATTCTGTTGGGATTGATTCAAATGCTTCTACATTGAAGTCGAGACAGCTTTCGAGACTTTTTCCTATGCTGCCAGAAAAGCTATTAGGGCCTATTGTAGTACCGTCGAGACTGTAAAACAATCGGCGAAACGGTAATTCATTAGCGTGTAACAGGCACACAAGCCTTGGCAAAGGTCGTTTCAGGTGTTTTTCTAGTAAAACAATGGCTTCATTTTTGTGTCCCGTGTTTACCGCTGTGCCATCGCATCCAATTGCCACCAAGGAAGAACGAAGTTCAAATTTCATTACAAGAAAATAAACAATGCTTTTTTCAATCGTATTTGCTTTTCCAAAATCAATAGAGAGATGACCGATGTATTCAGAATCTGGCTCTCTGAAATATACTCTTCACTAATAGTTTTCCGATGTGCTGTATTGAAATAAATAGCTGTAATAATTTTATTGCCTTCAGCATGTTGTAAATGTTTGCGTACTTTTTTTTCGCTCTCGACGTATCTTGCTTCTGTCTATTACTTTTGATGAGTCGTCTGTTCTAATAACATTCAAATCAAGCAAGGCAGCGTTACTAATAAATGCAGCAGATCGATAAGAAATTCCAGTTCTATCACATGCGGTAGCTAGATTTTGCAACTGACCTCTCATTTGTTGAGTTTCTTTGCCATATCGACGTGGCGTTTCTATGATGCGAATCTCATCCTCATCTGATATATCAGTTGAAGAACTACCAGTACCAGATGTTGAAACAAATAACAAAGACAAATTAGTTAAGCGAATTGAAAAATTATTTTCTTGTTAGAAGTACAAATACGAAATTTTTATGAAATGCCTTCATGGTGCGCCACCTCGAGATAAAGTCGCAGACTTTTAATTTTTTGTACGAATGATTCTTTCCCATAGGGTCATCGATTAATGATACAGGAAATTAAAAAATAAGGAAAAGTTTTTTTGCCAAATTCACTCACTATATAAACTTCATTAAATATTTTTGCCCATTTTGCGTTGATTAGTTTTTTACCAATAGATTCAACATTTCGTATTGTATTTGGTTTAAATCATATTTATTAAACAGTTGG
>NW_008704902.1:7280600-7306261 GCF_000326865.2 Helobdella robusta | reverse complement strand
AAAATCCATTTCAGCGTTCAAATGTATTCAAATACTATATCAAAACTTTATAAAAATGTTAACTAGAATGAAATAATACTTATAAAGTAGTCAATTAATCATAATAATAGCGGACAGTCAAAAACGCAAACGCACCACACACACACACGCACAACACACACCCACTCATATTTAAACAACAGCTATATATTAATGTATATAAATCATTAGATGGTGGTGTCGGGGTGAAGTAAAGCTGAGATTTCAACCTTTTTTAAAGAGTTGCTTGCTTGTTAATGTTATAAATGGCATGGAATAAATAATTTCCAAATTTTAGGGCCATTTGTTTTTAAACTTGTAGAGATGAGTTTAAGGCGAGTTTTTACTAGGTACAAAATAGTAGTGTGTCTAGTTTTGAGAGTTTGAACAGATTCACTGAGTGTATAAAAGTTAGAAAAATGAGAGAAGTAAATTATTTAAAAACTTGAAAGCAAAAATAGCTGTAAAATAAATGTATAAACAACTAATCGACAAAATATTATGTTTAATAAAAAAGAGCTAGTGGGAGAGAAAGGGTTCAAGTTGAAGATTAAGCGTAAAAATAGCTCTTTTTTGTGACAATATCATACAATGAAGGTGGATTTTTGGTGAGTTACCCCAAACGGTTATGCAGTGAGATAAGGATGAATGAATGGATGCATGGTAGAAATTTTTTTTATGGCGGATTTGGTTAATTTGTGCTTGATTTTGTAGAAAAGACCTATGAGTTTGTCAAATTTAGAGAAGATAGATTGTAGATGAGATTCCCAAGAAATGTTTTCAGAAATAATCCAACTGAAAGCTTTTTGTCATTCAATCTAGACAAAACATGATGTATGAAATCAAGAGTAGCAAGCTCTGTGGAGTGGTTTGGCCGTAAACCATATATATATGTATATATATATATATATATGTTTAATTATCAATGAAAATCACTATTACAAGCAGTTATTGATGAAAATCACAGCATGTTCAGAAGTTAGTTAACATCCTATATAACTTTTCGATTTTTCTAACGGTTGATCGTAAACCCATTCTCAAGTTTCTTGAGTTCATGAAAAAATTTTATTGTTGGCGGTTATTCCTGCCCTGAATTTGTTCGAGTGAAAGATTGAAATATCAGCAGCAGCAATCCATCGGAAGTGAAAATAATTTTGAAATTTTTTGAGACAGCTTTTGAAAAACTTTGTTTTTATATTAAATGTAACTATGAATGTAAATAAATATTATATGTTGGAAGGCGACCATATTGTATGCAGTATTGTATGGATTCAACCGAGTTGTTAGCATCAGCCAATATAAGGTTTGTCTTTTCAATTTAACTTACTAGAATTTTCTGAAAATTGTTCAATTTATTAAAAATAGTATTATTTAAATAGTAAATACGCTGACGACACTTACCTTATCATCCCATCATCTAACTCAAACACCAACCAATCAGAACTCGACTCATTAACCACATGGTCAAAACGATGCAACCTTTCACTTAATCTCAATAAATCATTCGAACTCATCATTCACAATAGCCGTAAAAAAATAACATTATCTCCTGAACACCCATCAATCACTTGCACAAATCAACTAAAAATATTAGGCATCACATTCACCTCCACACTCATTATAGCACCTCATATCAATTACATCATCACAAAAGGCTTTCAAACATTTCACGCACTCAAAACACTCCGTTCACATGGTCTCAGAGGCGTCAAATTATTCGACATCACCGAATCCCTCATCATCTCACGCATCAAATATGCAGCTACCTCCTGGTCTGGTTTTGCCACGCAACAACTTCAGCAGCTACAATCTCTCATCAAAACACTTATTCGCTTCAACTACCTACCTGCATCATATCCTACCGTCACTCAGATATTCAACACACTCGATTCAATGCTGTTCAAGAAAATAGAAAATAACAACAACCACGTCATCCATCCTCTACTACCACCAATCAAAACTACAACACACAACCTTCATCAGCGCAAACATAACTATCAAGTCGTCGCCCAATCTACATACCAGGAAAAGACCTCAAACATATTAGCGCTTAAGAAAACTTTATCATTACTGAAATAGTTTTTACTTATTGATCACCTCACTTTTATCGATCACCTCACTAACTCACTAAGTCATCATTTAGTCTATTAATAAGTCATCAAACATATTAATACTCATTAAAACTTTTTCACTTACAGGCCTAGTCTTTATTTATCGATCACCTCACTAAGTCATCATCTAGTCTATTTGCCGTTACTTCATTTTATATTCCATCGTCAATTACTTTTCTTTTATTTCTCTTATTATTATTTATTTTATTTAAACATATTTTATTTTTCATGTTTTATCATTTCTCTTCCTCACTTTTTGTATTTATTTTCTCACTTATTTATTTAATTTTGTTTTACTGCTTTGCATGCTGTTACAGTTTCTGCGTCTGTCAGATCCTGATTTTTAAAGAATAATTATTATCAAAATTCAACCTGCGGATAGGTCTATTTAGATTTTTCACTAATCATCTTCAGTGCAGCTTCGTTTTATAAAGCTTCTTAGACAACGGATAGATGGTTTACATAATATATAAATAAATATATATGTAATACAAATATATATATAATCGTTATATAAAATGTTCTAATATTAACATTTATGATAACAAAAATAATAATGGTAATAATAATAATAACACGTTTGCCATAAACATCGATTAGCGAAAATTGTTTTTCCGAATGTGTTTACAAAATAACAATAAATTCGAAATGAAAAAACCAGCCAGTACCAGAAAATCTAACCTGTCCATGATGTTCAAAGTCGTAGCTGCTTCTACTGCATATGAAGCATGTATCAATCATGTCTCTTTCTGCGGTCCACTAAACAATTTAAATTGAAATGTTTCATAATAATGTTTTAGTAGTCTGATTATTACATTAAATTTACTGCGTCATTTTCTCGTCTAATGAACTGCTTGCCTAAGTCTACTGTTGCCTATTTAAATTTTTCATATTTGAGTTTGCCTTCCAATTTCAATTTCTTCGCTACAATAACTTTCGTAATGTTTTGGAATAAATTTCCAAACCTTCTCACTCATAATGTTTGATGTGTCTTAAAACCTATTTGCTGACGATTTTTATATTTTAAGAGTGCAGTGAACGCTATGTAAGTGGCGCTACAAAATATTTTGTCATCCATCAACTGATTAATTTTTTTAATTGACTGATTGATTTATTAATTGATTTTTAGATTGATTAGTTTATTGATTGATTGATGTTTTGATCAATAGGTTGATGATTTTTTAATTGATTTTTTTCTTCATTTTCAATTAGTTGAATGCTGGTTGATTGATCGAAATTATAATATTAAACTGGACAATAAGAATTTTAATGATTTAAATCTTTGAAATAATTATTTTATTTTAGTATTCTTTTCATTGAAGATCTGTCAAACGCAATGTACATTGAACACTCATGGTTTATGATAGTTTTTGAGTTTCAAGCAGGCAGTAATCGAACCAGGCCATCGCGTAATGACAGCGCAAAACACGACACTTCCTACCGACTGAGCTAACTCACTTAAAATTAATTTTTATCAATAAAAAAAAATTAATTTTCATCAATAAAAATTTATTTTTATTGATTATTACCTTAAGATTTCTCAGCTCGGAGAATGTATCTACGATGATGCCAAAGATGATGTTGAGTCCAATTGTAGTGATAAAAATGAAAAATGACATATGGAAAAGTACTAGAAATCCAAATCTGTAAAACGTATTCTCCGCAGGGTGACTGACTACTTTCTATATGAGAGCAAATTTTTTGTTGTTAATGTACAAATATTATGAATAATACGTCCGAATAAAATAATTATTGTTCTAAAAAGTAGGCCCAGGCAAGCAGCCCATGGCACACACCAAAATAAAACATCTATCAACAATAAGAACGTGAAAACAAAATAAACGTGGCATAATTTACTAAACGATCACCTAAAACATCATTTGAAGTACAGCAGAAGACTTACAGAAAAAATATCACCGACGAGGCCGTAGTGGACGACAGAGACGGTGCACTGCCAGAGAGTCGAACAGTAGAGCTCGTTCTCGGGATCAAACGAAGTTCGCATCAAAGCAAAACTCACCAAGCCGTAGAGATAAAACACAACTAGCCCAAGAACGGCCACCCACAACAAAGATTTGCCTTAATGATGATTTCAAAATTTGTACCACTTTGAAATATTTGGTAATCATTTTGAAAGCAAGCCATCATTTCTTCAAATAAACGAATGGCTAAACATTTGTTTAAAATATTGGAAACTTTTTATAAGATAATATGAAAATGAAATCTCTATCAAACCGTTAAGTGTGACAGCCTGTATGACGCCTCTCAACAGCTGGTTGTTGTTAACGATGTTCAACAAGTGGAACGCAAAAAAGTAGCCTGGTAAGTCGAACAAAAGCGTCAGCGATTAAAAGTTATCATGAATTTGCTAAACTTTTAAGAACTGATATACAAAACTGAAATGCTAATGGAAACTGACCGTACATCACACAGACACAAAATTTCATACATAACGACTTAATCCAACTTGAACCTTTACCCTCTGATTTGTTCACGTTTAGTTACTCATAAATTATAATATATTTTTCATGCAATTTTTCAAATAAGCTTTTTGTCTAACTTAGTAAGCATGGGAAAATTATTGAGTAAAAATGATTGGTATACATTTTCAATAAACTGAAATCAAAAATTTATTTCGTTTCTTCACATTTTACATTTAAAAAATGAAAGCTACTATACTATGGCCATCGAGAAAAAAACATTGCAGGTAAAATATGGACAATTTATTTAAATCAATAGGAATGAACTAAAATATCAAACCTTGAAAAACTATCCCTGCAACCGACATTCCTAAAAAAACCTGCCAATAAAAACCAAATTTCAAAACTTCCCTGAGAATAATTATCTTAAAAACCAACGAAGAGATAAATGATATTTAAGGTACAGGTAAATGTATTTAATTGTACAAAAACTGTTAAATCAATTTTTTCACCAACCAAGTAATACAGTGTTGTGAAACTGAGGAACTTGACTTCCAATTTGGATTCATGTTCTTTTTCTTCCTCTTCCTCACTGTCAGTTCCTTTTTTCTTCTTTTTTTTCCATCCACATTTTCTAAATTCAACAGTAGATAAAAATTGACTAAAATATAATGGAAAAACAGCAAAACTTAGATATGTATAAACAATTCAAAAGTCTAAGAAATTGATCTTTTTTTCAGCACACTAAAACTCAAACGGCTAAAATACTTTCTCAAAATTTTATGTGTATAATGACATTTCAAAAATTTCGTAAATGTCAACATCATTCTTAAATTCAAATTATCAAAAAACGAATTTGTGTGATGATGACTTAGTTGTTAAGATCGCCTGCTTCTCTTTCGCTGTGCGTGCAGTTACAGGCTTCGAATGTGACAACAAAATCTCCGCTTATCATTTGCAAAATTGGAAGTGTTTTAAAATTACATCTCTTGATGAGAAGATCCATCTATGACATTTTGCTTCCGTTTTATATTCTAAATAGTTTAGCATCTGAGTATTAGACTATCACTGATGCTGTCTTGCATAAAATTTCACTTCGGAAGTTCAATTCAAAGTCAAAAACAAAAAAGTTATTAAAAAAAAACAAAAAATTTACTAACGCAAATTTTTGTTTAATTGCTGAGAAGCTTGGCAGAGTAGGATGGTTAGATAGGAAGTAAGTAAGGAGGACGAGGAAGGAGAAAAAACAGTGTACACCTCCGAGACTGTAGATGACTGTCGAATACTCTTTCATGGTGATTGATGGCGTGGGACTGAAGAAAAGACGACATGTTATAAACTGATTGTAACAATTACCATTTATTTATTTCGATTGAATGTAGAACTTTACATTAGTTTTCGGTTTCGAACCGCGGTTACCGCACAACAAACGCGGTTGCGGATAAAAAATTCTCAAAACTCTGCGAGTTTTGCGGTTCGCGGATTTTGTCTGCGCGGTTTGCGGATTAAGTGCGTTACGCAAAAAACCGCCCACAAAATTAAATTTTTAACTTTCAAAAATTTTCGGAATAAAAAATTTTGTTTCTTCGTTTGTTTGCATATATGTACGTGTGTATGTATGTGTATTTAATGACCATAGCTGAGTCTTTCTTGAGTCCACGTTGGCAAAGCTTCTACTAATTACTTCAGCAGAATTGAATAAAGAAAGTTAGTTCAATGTAAACACGTCCATACATACACCCACATGTATATTCATATATATATATATATATATATATATATATATATATACATTTATATACATTTATATAACATAACATCTTCATAAATATTAAATAAATTAATAGCTTGTTTGAGTTCCTCATTGTCGTTCATTTTGTGCTCGTTGTTCTGGCTGATGTTATTTCAATTATTAAATTAGAAATTAATTAAATTTTTCTCAGCGGACTATCTGCTGTTTGATTATAATTATATTATAAGTAAATTGCTCTCTAGTATTGCTACCTTCTAATTTTAAACATGATTTAGGTTGCCTTTTCGCGGGTGCAGATGTAGGTAATGAGCAGTGCGGATGCGGGTGGTTGCGGACGTGAACTCTGCGGATGCGGGCGGTTGCGAATGTTAATTCTGCTAATGCGGGCGGTTGGGCTTTGGAAAAATTTTTTCTGCTTGGGGCTTCGGTTTTCGATTATTCGATAAAAACACGAGTATTATATAAACATATATCAAATATCTGTGGCGTGTACTTATATTCTATATACATCAGTAAATACACAAATTTGTCCATACATAAATATGCACTTGTGTTTGCAACAAATAAGTTTATATGAACTCGTTAGGCTAATGCATTCTTTATTAAAATGTTTGAAGAATTGTAATCTGTTAACAATGGTAATGATTAAGAAATGTTCATCGTACTTGTATAGTTCGTCTGGAAGATCGGTTAAATTTTTCGACCCAGGCAGATCAGCGAGTGACATGGAGGCGTTCCAAGTGGCCAACATGAATATGTTCAGTATCAGACTCAATATTATCACCAGTCTATTCCACAGTAACCTAAGAAGAGTTTCTGAAGGTTACTTAGCTTCTAAAAATTTTTCAGATACAATAAGCTCGGTTTTATAGTAAACCGTGCAAATTAACGACTAAATTGTTTGCTGACGTGCTAGTGTAACCAGTCTAACCAGTTTTTAGTGAGGAAGGTAGCAAGAGGATTCGATAAAATTTTTCTTTGGTAGTAGATATCGATCAATATGTCTTTGGACCACTTCATGAGATCTCGAATCTTATTGCTGGGGGATGAGCGATCGACATTCCACGTTAGCTTCTCTTTAATCTCGTTCCTTAGTACATTCTGCAAGTGCAAATTATTTATATCCTTCAGTTAAATTATTAATCAACGACATATTTTATTAATAAATGAACAAAACACGTTTATAACAAGCCTTATTTTTGACTCTGAAGTTAATTTTTTGAAGGTTTGAGTCTTTAAGTATTTCTATCGACATGGTGTTTTTTCTGTAATGGTTGAATGATTCTTGCTGCATTTCTGTCAAGTTGACATCTGAGGACGAAATGAGTGGTGAAATGATAACTAAGGAAAAAAAAATAGAAAACAGGAAACCTACTGTTGCCCAGTTTGGGGTCGATATCATAGATCCTGGCCAGTATCAGGTAGTACACGAACCCAACTTCGTCCAGTTTCTCCTTCAATTCAGGAGTCCTCGAGTCGTCATCTTGCTACAAATAAACAAAATACAAATAATAAAAAATGTTATAAATTAAAAATTAATTAATTCAGCCGCCAATTCATTTGCTGACAATTGACATTTAACAACAGACTAAATTACATATATTTGAGTTTTCACATTCAGAATGTAATAATATTTACTTCAGAAAATAAAACTTAGAAATGTGTGTATTTATTTAATTATTTTTTATCTATGGAGTAAAAATAGCAAACAAAATTTTTTGTCCAAAATTTTTAAGGTTGAAAAATTTTAAATTTAAAACCAAACGCACAAATGGTATTTTAAAAAGATTAACAATTAGTCAAATAAATGAAACTTGAACAAACCCTCTTAGCAAACTTTGGAAGATCTTTAGCTGCCTGAATTGCTTTCATGCTCAGATTGCCCTTCAGTGAATCCAACTTAGTTCTATCGCTCTGTTAATTAAAAGATTATGATAATTTTTATTTGTTTGTTCTTTAGAACCAATTCCATTTCAAATTGATAGCAATTACTAACGAGACAGGATTCGTAGCATTGGGTCATGCATCTATATACCGCTTCCTTATCCATTGTATCCTTCACTTCCTTTAAAGTGTACAGTTGAACAATTGAAAATAATTATTCTCTTTTAACATTTTGGTTTTTGTGAGCGTTCATAATTTTGCATACAAACAATAATAACGTTGAAAAATTTTTTCATATTGTTTTTATCAATAAATAACTTTTTGAAAAATGCGTTATTTTAACAGTAATGAAGGCATCACAAATGAGGGGAATTTTAAATACTGATTAAAATGTTGTAAAGAAAGCGTTTCTGTTATTTTTCTAATTTTGTGAACGTTAAGGTAATTGTAAGGCGGAAGCGTTTGACGCAACTGCGTGTTAAACAAGAAAAATAAAAAGTTGTAAATAAAAAGAATGGCATAGAAGTACTATAAAAACGACTCGGCTTTATATTTAAAAAGTACGCTGCCAAACTTAAAGGATAAAATATGTGGAGACGTAGTTGAAAAACAGCAGGCTTTATTTTTGCATAATTTTGGCCATGCTGATATTGAGCCGAAACCTCCAAAGAACAGAAATGAAAATATTCAAGTAAACATCTGAAGACCGCTTTCTGTTCACTGTATTCTTACTTCTTTAAAGAGTAAACGACTAAAAATTTGTAAATTATCCTAGAACGAAAATGATTAGAAATTGGATGTATTAGAATGGTGAAATGGTTTGAGCGCCTATGAATCAAGTGAAATTTAGCTGGCTTGAAATAAAATTTCAAAAATGTGAGCTTGAAAAACAGGATGAAATTTTAGTGATAAAATTGGTCTGAAATAAATTTAGCTAAGCTGAGAATTTTAAACTTTGAGAACTGTCAAGGCTAAGTTAAGCAATACGAGGAAGAGTATGAATATATAGAAAGCAACGACCTTTGCCACGATCAGACTCTCGGGTGTGTTCTCTTCAATCATTGCAAGCACTAAATTACCGATTGACATTTTCAGAGACAAAATCTATTTGAAAGACAGAATAAAATAATTCATAGAAAAATAGTAAGTTTTAAAATATACAATTGATTAATGGATAATAAGCCAGACAGTTAAAACTATTAAAAAATTCAATTGAACTTATAATGTTTAAATAAGAGTAAATCGAAAAACTTCTATATTCTTCAGTATGCAGATTTTAGTAAATAAAACAATTGAATATATATTAGAAAATAAAATAACATGAAATGAAATATGTTACATTACATTAGTTTGAAGACTTTGTCGACCTTTACATAATAACGCTAGTCTAACATACCAGAATTTTAATAAATCACAAAATTAAACGAAATCGAATGCTTATAATATGCAAACCTTGTTCAAGCTGCATCCACTAAACTCGGCGGCTCTCAAAATAAAATTGATGTAATCGACCACTTTGCTATTTAACATTACAGATCTATTTAGCTGGTTGCCCTACAGGAAGAAAAATCATAAAGTATCTATAAACATTTCATATTTAATATTCATAATCTTTCCATTGAGAAATAAATTTCAGAAATTTGTCAGTTATATTGAACAGAAAACAAGATATTTTCATAAAACGATTTTTAAGATTCAATTAAAAGACAGTTTAAATATGAAACTAACAACTGTAAATTCATTTAGAGTTTCAAAAAGTTGAACGCAGAGATCAATATTTTGCACTGAAATGTTGGAATAAACCAAGTTAACAAATGTGGCTGTTTCTGCTACTATGTTGAACGACTTTATGTTGTCCGGCTGCTCTCTCAAATAGTTCTGCATAATAAAAATTAGTTTTTGCCCGCTGAAATCCACAAATTTACACGAAAAGTCTAAATTTGAAAATATTTTCTTATTTAAAAATATAGTCAATATAAATAAACATTTTAAAATTTAGAAAAGACCTGCAGTCCTGCGTGCTGACCATCGCACATTCGAGCAAGCACTCTTAAGACAACGCCGATGCATCCGCCGTTCTTTTGATCGAGGTTGCTGAGGTCGTCCTCGTCCTCGTCATCCATGCCATCATTCTGAATGTTGTCCAAGTCTTGCTGATCATCCTCCTGGTGGTTGTCGTCAATATTTACGATGACTGTATCTTTGTAGAGGTCGCTTTGTGGTGAGAGAGAGGAACTCATTTGCTTCAACTTTCCATCCTTCTTTAGATTATTTGAAAACTTTTTACGATCTTGTTTTGACTTTAGCTATATTTTGGAAAAGTTTTGCAAAATAAAGTTTATGAAAAATACTTAAGAGACGTTTAAAAAATATTGCTTTCAAAATAACAAATATTATTTTGGAAAGTTTAACTACTGAAATGTTGATGATGAGACAACCTGTTTTTTTTCTTTTTGCAAAAACATTTTTTCAATTTCGTCAGCACCACAACCAACTAAAAGGTTTTCATCTCCCATTGCAGTCAATTTATCTGGAAGTTGTTCATTGTACAAGTTGTCGGCTACCCCATTCATCTTATTAACAAAATGGTTGTTTTCTGGTTTCATTTTCCGTTGTTTATGAGACTTTTTTTTGTTTTTCTGATTTGCCGCATTTATCTGATTGCTTTCAAGCCGTTGTTGCTTCCTTGTTGCTTTACTTTGCAAAACTGATAAACTCATTTTCCTCTGAATAAATGGTAATCAAGAAATAAATTACATTCCACCACGCAAAAGGTGTGTGATATTTTCAATATTTTTGCTAGAGCTATATACGACTAAGGCAAAAATTGACAGTCTCATGAATAACATACCCTGGTAGCAATCCTGTCCTTTTTCAACGCCAAGTCGACCGCTTGAATCTCCTGTTTGAAAAAATTTTGTTTAAGATATGTAAGAGAAACACGGACATTGAATATCCATATTTTACCTGCAATGTTTTTTTCTCGATGGCCATTGTAGTGAGCATACTTTTTGATTGCGCCATAACCTCTTTGGCACGTGCGCGATGCTGGGCTAGCAGAGAACGCCTGAAAGCATCAACTATTTAAACTGATTGAAGGAATTTATTAAAAATTAAAATGCGCCCTTATTAAAAATTCTATATATTTTCAAAAAGTTTGACCATAACCAAAAATTTGTTTTCATAAATCTTCTCAAAAACCACATCTCAGCAGTGTTAATCTTTTTTTTCCATTTCTTTAGAAATTGTCCAAGACTCAAGAGCCGTAAATTAGCATAGGAAAAAAATGTAACACCTCAATAACAGTTTTAATTTTCTTGATATTTTGATTTTATTGATTGGTGGTAAAGATGTTTTTCATTTTAGAATATGCAACTTTCGTCATAGCTATACTTCTTTTGATATCCATATCACATTTGCAACGTGAGGATATCAGACTTCCGAGATAATTGAAGCTGTTGACTTGTTTTATCTGTTTACCATTAATGATTAAAAACAGATTGGGGCGTTTTTTTTACTAATAATCATGCACTCTGTTTTGTTGATGTTAATTTGCAAGCCTTTCCTTTTACTTTCAAAAACCAGTTTGGAAACAATTGTTTGCAGTTTTTCTATTGAATCTGTAATAAGAGTTCTATCATCAGCATATCTTACATTGTTTATATTCGCGCCTCCAATAGATATTTTAGGTAGATCTATTTTTCTCATGATGATCTCAATATAGAGATTGTACAGGTCTTCAATGCCTAACACCTTTCTTTATTTCGACAAAACTAGTCAACTTGTTACCAACTTTCATTGTTACACTTTGTTCCCAGTAGAAGCTTTTGACAAATCTCGTGTCTTTTCCTAAATGTTGAAATTTTCCAATAATTCCATAAGCTCCACGCGTTTCATGCTTTCCAAGCTAAGGGCCACACATTCATTATTTGCAACATCTTTGAAACATTTTATTGTTTGTTTGAAAAAATAAATTTCTCATTTATATATGTTAAAAATTTTTAATGAGTAAACTGTTTTTATTGTAGCTTATTTATTACCATTTATAGTTTGCAAAAACAGTGGGCATGCACAATAAAATTGCATACGTCCTATCTAAAGCGTATGAATGACAGTTTGTACAAGTCTTTCAATGCAGTGAAGACAGTTTAGAAAAAAAGCAACAACCGACTAAACAAATGTCAGTTGCACTAGAAAACAATTCAACAGTGAAATAAGCGTAAAAATTTTATGAATTTTAGAGATAGATCAGTAGATGTTGAAATGTGATATAGAGAAATCTGAAAACAAGACGGTGTTACGTTGTTCTATTCAATGTACATATACAATGCCTAGATCAACACATTTCTATATAAAAACACATTTAATATGAAACCAGTTTTTATAAATACTTTAAACTAATTAAAAAGAAACTCATATGTTAAATAAATTGTTATATCGAGTAATTAAAATAATTTATTTCATTTTGCAAAAAAGAAGACATTTATTTATTTCAAATTTATTCTCCGGAGCAATTTTAATTGAAAACCATGATATGCACTACAATTTTCAATCAATCAACTAACTTTTAAAATTTGAAAAAAATATGTTGAAGGCTAAAATTTTTTAGATTTTTTTAAAATCATCCAAAAACAAAAACTTTTCAAGTAATTTAGGACAGGATTGTTTTTATGTAAATGTCCAGAATAGTTTAGAGTTGTGAACTTGACCTAAATGCGCACAAATTAAAAATTTGGAAGTCAAACGAATTTTACAAACTTTTCTTTAATAGCCAAAGCAGACAGATGCATTCTGTTTCTTATGGCGGCGAAAAAACTTTCTTCTCTTGTGTGCAGGAAATATTGCAGCAAAGAAGACTAAAGGTAGAAACCATAAAACCATTTCACTCAAAAAAAATTATTAGAATAAGCTAAACAAAATTACCAGAAAGACAAAACATAATAATCAATTGAAAATTGAAACTAAGTTATTCGACTTAATGTTTGGAGTGGACAACCTGTATTTTTTCGTTAGCATTGAAGAGCATGATGCAAAGGAAAGCCAGCACCTCCTTGGCCATGCGATCCGATGGCTTGGCCAAATGTGGCAGAGCTGTAATAACTGCACCCATGTCGTTTAATTCAACTTGCAGGTTTCGAATTACAGCCATTTGTCTTTAAAATATAAATTTTATGTATTGAAATATCTATTCTGAATAGTTCGAGAAGTCACTAATCTTCTGCCAGCTAAAAAATTTAATAACTAATCTATTAAATTGCTTAGCCGGTTTTCTACTAATATTGAAAAAATTTCAAATAATCATGTAGGAAACACCAGTATAAGAAGTAACATAGACCATACTATGTAAAATTATTTCGAACGAAGCGCAGTTTTTAAGCATTGTTAAATATATATTGAATAAGTTTTTCAAAAAACTACACATATGAAATTTATAAACTTTCATTACTGTATCTAATTATTTTCATGTTTTTTTCACAAAACCAATAAGCTAATTTTACCAAACAAATTTGAAGTTGTGACCAGGCAGTAATTTCAACCTTCGCATCAAAAAAAATTTTTTTATAGAAATAAATTTGTTTTATAAAGCCTAAAATGTTGAAAAAATTGAACTTTTTGTTATCAGACGGATTTTCTTCCCAATCTTCTGGAAGCTTTCTTTCTTCGTTGTGAATGATCGTCCTCAACAACTGCAGACATCTGAGGTCGAGTTCTTCTTGCTCCAACCTTTTCGATTCAGACATTTTCTTTGCATGCATAGATGTCGATATTCTAAAAAGGTTTAAAATCGTGAAGCTGATCTAATAAAATAGCAGTTTTACTTGAAAGGAAAAATACGAGAACAACCTGAAGCAAAATTTGATGTTAAATGTATTTTAAAGATCAAAAGAGCTTCACGTGTTGGGCAATTTATTTCTTAATAAAAATATTTGCACGTTGACACATTTAAACAGTTAAAAAAATTTGTGTTTGCGTGCTCACTCATTACGTGAACTTATCAATCAATTAATCTTCGTTTTACGTCCAGAGACCCAGTTCCCCGAGGTAGGACGTTGTTTCCTTTGCCATTAACTTTTTGCGCCAAATTAGACGATCAGTTGTATCCATTTCATTTAAATTTAGAACTTTCATGTCTTGCTCGATTGTTTGCGACCAGGACTTCTTTGGACGGCCTTAAGGACGTATGCCAGGTTCTTCAACATCTGCAATAGAAGTTATGGCACTGTTTCCACTTCGTTTGACATGACCAAATTGACATGGCATCAATTGTTGATTTCCCTGCTAGGAAACCAAATTGATAATTTCCGATTGTTATTCACGATGTTAATCTTCTCTCAATGATTTTCTCGAAAATTTTCAGGGAATGTTCTAATAGACGTATACCCCGATATGATGAACAGTTCAATGGATCACCTTTGCCCTTTTTATAGCGGGACTGTCATGCTATAGTTCCATTCAGTCGGCATTGAGAAATTTCTCCAGATTTCACGGCAAGGTTGTAGTAACGTTTGGATACCTGCAGTACCAGATGCTTTGATAATGTCATTCGTGAGTCCAGAGGACCCTGCTGCCTTTCCATCCTTCATAGCTTTCATAGCTTCTGTAAGCTCCTCTACAGTGATGTCTGGAATCGGACCTTCGATGGGTGGAGCGTCAAAGTTAACATTGATGGGAACATGAACATAGATGATATAAATTTGATTTTAAAAAATGTAGGCACTATATTAGCTTCCAGCTACAAACTTTCAGGTTGTAAAACGTCAAAAATCGCATAAATATATTCAGTTTTAACGGTTGCCAAAATAAAGGTGGCTGAGCGCTTAGGTTCAATCGTTCTGGTGATGCACTGAATAAATAGCAGACGAAAATATGACGCGGACACAGTGGCGACCAATATATTTGAACTTATTATGTATTTATAACATCAATTTTCATAACTTTAGTCTTATCTTGTATTTTATTTGTAATTAAATTTGTTAATCATTACAAATCAAACAAATTGGGTTTTACAAAAATATAATTTGCGCTATGGTAGATTAACAACTATTGAAGATATTTTATCATTGATGCATGTCGTTTGCTACATTATCGGGCCATAAATTTTAACTTTTAGTAATTAATGTAATACTGACGCCAATTGATGAACCAGTTTTTTTGCCAGCTCTAAACGTTTCTGTATTTTCTTTTCTCCTGGTCGAACAAATCGCTTGAGATGCTCTTGAAATTCTTCTCCAAGAGGAAGTTGTTCGTCTCCACCGATCTCCGTGTAAGCTTTTGGAATTTTCAATGTTATTCCAAAGTATAGCAACTGTTTATAGTCAAAAATATCAAAGTATTTTAAATTTTGAAATTCACCTCGCTTAGATTTGAATTTCAACTGGGCTTGAACTGTATTATGACCTCCATATAACAGGCTGCAGTTTACAGCAAACGTTCGTAACTTTGAGTTCAATTCTATTTCGCCCTGGTAGTACTCTTTTTGACCCTAGCGATGTAATGAAATATTTTTAGAATAAAAAATATCGTCTAATTAATCTCAATTTTTTAATCTTTAACCCAACTTTTGTCATCTTTAATTTATTCATCCTCATTTTGTTGGCAAATCTGACTTGTTCAATGAGTCCCTCCATAGCCTATGTTATGTAATTTGAATGCACCAAATGTTCAGTTCAACACTTAAAAAGATAGTTGAATGGTTGATTAATAAACAAGAGAAGCAAAAAACACGATTGAACTTTAGAGGTTTTTGATTGTTAACTGAACTATTTCTGATTGAATAAACAGGCCAAAATAGTTTGACCTGCCTAGAAACGAATTAGTTACTAACGGACTGAGGGGCAACGGAGCATGGCAGAACCGCGGTGATGCAAGAGATGATGGCTTTGAAATGATTAGCATTTGATATGACCATAACAGCCGTTTCACTAAAACTCTGAGTTAGAGAGTAAAAACTTAGTTAACAATAAGGCTTAACAAAAAAAATTTCAAATTTTCTACAAATTAACCAAAAGTGCTCTAGCTAAATTGTCCGTGTATTCAATCTCTTGTGGGTACAGATCTTTGTCTGGTGTGTAAAACTTGCTGTAGAATGTCTGTTTAACAAAAAAATAAATAAATAAAAGTCATACCAACTTGGTATGTCAAACAGTTATTATGAATGAAAAAATGTGCTGCATAAGCATACACTCCTAATGATCATTAGTATAAAATACTGACATCCTATGATTTTCATTTCAACATCTATACAATACTGCACAACATTTAGTGGTGTAAATGACTAATAAATTGAAAGACTTGCTCACTTGAACAACAACGAGTACTCCATCGAGAAAATAGTGGAACTTTGATCTTATCTGTCCGTTGTAATCGTCGGATGAAAACGTTTCCCTATGAAAATTCATTGGTTTAAATGTGATCAACAAAATAATTATTGCAAGACAACACTTTAAAATTAAATTAAATACTAAATGTTTAACAGATGAAAATAATCAAACTAGTTGCATAACAGTTGGGAATAATTTACAATGTATTAATTTTGAAACATTGCACTTTTTCAAAATCAAAAAAATTCACCGACCATTTAGAAGGACATTTCTTTAGCATTTGCGTTGCTTGGTCTTGTTTTTTTGCAAGAAATTCTGTCAAATCATTTGCATCTTCGGAGACTTGTCTCAAAAATCTCCAAATATTACTATGAACATTTTAAACAAATTTTTAAATTTACAAATAATTTATAGTGAAATATAAAAATATTCAAAACCAATAAGAATTGACACCATTTCACATGAAGTTAAAAAATTTACTGACTATCATCAATGACAGAATAAACACATGACATTCATAGCCGAATAATTAAAAGAATGACCTATCATGAGGAAGGTCTCCGGCCCCACTTTCAATAGCACTTCCAGCTGTTTTCATGTACACCCACAAAAAGTATCTATTATATATTAGTAAAAAATAGAAAAAAAATTGTCAGTTATTAAAGTAAGGTCTCGATGATAAATTTTAATTTACCTAAGAAACGGTTTTTTATAGTTGTGGTTGATGTCTGGATGGTTCATAATCCACAGCAACTCATCCAAAGACATGATGGTTTGGCACATTGATTCTATGAATCGGTTCTCACCCTCAAATTAAATCAACCAAAAATTAGGTAAAATAAGTTTTCATTAAAGTTGCCTCACACATACCTCGGCACAAGTAGCCAGCAAGTCAATGAAGCTAATGAGATAGCGAAGATGGTACTTGGATGGTTCCGACCTCAGCGTCAATATATCCTCCCTGTATTCTCGCGGCTGGTCGATCACGTAAGCCAATTTGCTGTAGTCCTTTAGGTGAATTTGTATATCAATGAACACATTCTTCTAAAGTCAGTTTCATTTTAACAGCTAAATAAATTTATCTTTTACAATTTAGACTTAAATTTTAAACCTAACAAAAAATTAGTGAAAATATGACCTGCATAAGAAATTTCATGACGTATGCCTGGTTTCTTTTCAAAGTCAGCTCAAGATCTTCAACTTTCACAATTGCATTGAGGAGA
This sequence comes from Helobdella robusta, assembly GCF_000326865.2. NCBI lineage: Eukaryota > Metazoa > Annelida > Clitellata > Rhynchobdellida > Glossiphoniidae > Helobdella > Helobdella robusta. The sequence continues at coordinate 7,288,531 of NW_008704902.1, read as the reverse complement.
TCTAAAAATTCAGGAACGTTTTCAAGATGAAGAGCCACTAGGTCCACGATGGTTTGAATCTGTTGAGGGAGGATCTTTAAGCAAGTCACCTGGTTTCCTTTGAAAGCCTGGTTCAATTTGATACTTTGCCGGCATACTCAACAAAATAAATTCAAATATTGTGTTTGAACGATTCAACCGTAAAATGAAAAATGTTTCTGATACAGTTGATTTAGCAAAATATATATATATATATATATATATATATATATATATATATATATATATATATATTGGAAATAGACCATAATTTTTACAATATTCTATAAATTCTACCAAATGTTTGGCGTTAATAATTGTCCTGGGTATGACATAAAACTGCATCCACGCTGCCTTGCGTGCTTTTGAGCGAAAGGCTAGGCCCGCCGCTTATAACTGGTGGTTGTCGTCAGGATGGGTGTCCGGATGTAAAAACTTTTCCCCAAATTATTCCTATGCCATCACAAAGAAAAACAACGGCCCCTAGTCCCCAGCAGGCCTTAAGTGGTCAAGGGGTGCCAAGAATCCCTGGGAAGTATGCAATAGCGGAGGGATGTTGTAGAAAAATTTAGAATGGCCCCTCTATGGTACTTAGACTTGGAACGCTCAATGGCCGCAGCATGGAAATAGCAGAGATGCTCGAGCGTAGAAGGATTGACATCTGCTGCCTTCAGGAAATCCGATGGAAATCGAATGGTGTCTGTCATGTCAACTCAGACAAAGAAAAATATAAACTATTCTGGAATGGTCAAAAGACGGCCAAAAATGGTGTTGGAATTTTTGTCAGAGAACCGCTAGCCCAAGAAGTACTGGATATTAAAAGGATTAATTTACGTCTCATGTGGATCAAGCTTCGCATAGAAAAGCAAACAATGATTATTTTTTCTGCATACGCACCACAGACAGGCGAATCAGAAGAGATGAAAAATGACTTCTGGACTGCATTCTCTGACACCATCTCAACAATACCAAAATCTGAAACAATCCTGATTGGAGGCGATCTCAATGGCCAAGTTGGAGAGAAAACAGATGGTTTTGACAACGTACATGGCGGTTTTGGCTATGGAAAACGGAATGAAGATGGCAACCGCATCCTTGAGTTTGCTGAAAGTCACGGGTTTTGTTTACTGAACACAAATTTTAGAAAGAGGTTGGAACATCTCATAACATACAAAAGTGGGCCATAAGCCACGAAAATTGATTTCTTTGCTGTCAAGCAACCACACCGAAGGCTATTTAAAAACGTCAAAGTTATACCAGGCGAATCATGTGTCGCCCAACATAGACTCCTTGTGGCAGATCTGGTTGTCGAACTGTCAAAACATAAGTCTAAACAAATGCCTCGGAGATTCACAACGTGGAAGCTGAAAAGCAATATTCATCGAGAAAAATTTCAACAGATTGTCGCCACACAGTTAGACAACCAATCGCAAGCCAGTACAGATTGGAGTACATACAAAACCGTTTTAATGAACGCTGCAACTACAGTTTGTGGGAAAACTGGTACAAAACTAAGACTTTTGTCAGCACAACGGTTGGAAACACAGATGCATTTGACATTGGCGTTGGAGTTCACCAAGGTTCGATTCTCAGTCCACTGTTATTTATAACTGTGATGGAAGAAATCACAAAACCGATACGCACTGGTGACATTTGGAATCTAGTATATGCTGATGATATCGTTTTAACAGCCACGTTTTAACAGCCACGTTTCAATATCTAGGAGATTTTCTGGATTGTACTGGAACAGCTGAAGCTGCCGTTCGAACACGCATACATGCAGCCTGGAATAAATGGCATCTCCTTACATCTATATTGATGCGGCGTGACATCCCACACCGCTACGATCAAGACTTTATAAATCTGTGATACGTCCGGTGTTGTTATATGGTGCAGAAACATGGCCAATGACAACCAAACTGGAACAACAACTTCAACGAACCGACATGAAAATGCTCCGATGGATGCAACGAATTAGTCTGAAGGACCACATCAAATCTACCGAAATCCTACGTCGTGCTGGTTCAGATGATATGGAGGACAAATGCCGGCAACACCGTCTACGGTGGTTTGGTCATGTCAAACAAAGTGGAAACAGTGCCATAACTTCTCTTGCAGATGTTGATGGCACACGTCCCAAAAAAGTCCTAGTCGCAAACAATCGAGCAAGACATGAAAGCTCTAAATTTAAATGAAATCGATACAACGGATCGTCTAATTTGGCGCAAAATGTTGATGGCAAAGAAAACAACGTCCTACCTCGGGGAACCGGGTCTCTGGACGCAAAACAATGATTGATTGATTTGTGAACGTACTTCTCTCAGAGCAACAGCTAAATCTGCTTCAACGACTTTGATTTTCAGAAGATCATCAAAACGTTCGAACATTCTGCTTTGTACAAGATCATTGCCTCTGGCGAGCGCCTTCAACAATTTCAAACATTTCCTTAGTATCTTCTCCATGCCTTTATATTGGTCCTGTTTGTCCGTTGTTGTTGAAATGATTGCTATACATTTCAAATGTTTGGTTGAAACTCAAAAATGCTAAAAGTCATTAAGGAAATGAATGAATGATGTAACACAACACAACATAATGTGCAGTGAGAACGAACAACAGATAGTATTATTTTAGTCAGACAAATATGTGTGAATGTAAACGAAATTGAATCTGCTGATAACGTAAATCTGTTTAGAATCAAGTTTTAACAATTGAAATAACCGTCAACTTGGCATCAATTTCTATTGACAACATGTCAAAAACCAGAGACAAAACCTCTGAAAATAAACAATTAACTAAAATGTAATTGCAGAGCATCGGTGCCAATTAGTTAATTGCAATAAATAAATGAATAAAAATAATTTTTGAAAACACACTCACTCTCACATATACAATTATAACTACAGGCATATGAATTCTCACCATGGTTGATGAGCACATTTTGGTTCATGGCATTTGGTTCATCATCTTCCTTAGCCATGTGGCAAAATCTCGATAATTTAAAGAAAATAATAGTTTTAAATTTCGGGTATCATTATAGGGCTACGATTTTAATTTTTACATTTCAGTTTGTTCAGTCGTCAATAAAATTAAACATTTTGCAGTACATGTACTATTCCACACTACATTTACATTTTTTTCAAACGTCCCGGAATTATTGTCATTTTGCTACTTTGCAGCTGCAAAATTACAAAGAAAAAAGCAGCATACTCTGTGTACCTATCCAGAACTGCACCTAACGATTTCACCTGATCTTCGTTCAGTTTCGCTTTGCTGAACCGTCGAAGGATTGGCATCGTGCGTGCTATTTCTCTGTGCACGTGACAGGAATCCGATGTGATTAAAACCTGAACAAATTTATTGATGTTAATGCTTTGGCACTATTTACAAGCTATGTTTTTCATTTTGTGTTCGTTAAAAAATTGATCAAACAACTGTTACAACACAAATAATACTGAATGCGTGCAGTGGCGGATTTGATGGGGACGGGGCCCGTCCCCATCAAATCATCACAAATCATCAGATCATCACTTCAACAACATTTCTTTGTAATTTTTTTAACTTAGCCAACAAATATATATTCAATTTTTTTGCTAAACAGGACATTAAACAGCACTGTTTCATATAATGGAATTGAACAAAAATTGTACAATAAGCAAAATAAAAAAGTCGTCAACTTTTCTAATTTTGCCCCCACCGTCAAAGTATTTTGGATTCTTCCTTGAAAAATAATTTTATTTGAATGACATTGCTAACCATAGCCTGAACGGCACTTTTAAAAAGTTTTGTTTTGGCGGAATAGAATTTGTTCATGAGAGCAAGTGCTTTGTTGACCATCTTGTCGTATTTGTAATACGTCAAGTCCTGGCGTGTTCAAAAAATTAATAAAAAAAATTGATAATAAAATATAACATGATTAAGTTAAATTGTTATAAACTTTGGTGGTTTTATGAAATAATTGGCGGTTTGTTTTAGAAAAAAATTTTCATGTCATCGTTAACTCTCTTTTTTAATGAAATGTGCGTTAATTTGACAACACAATGTTAGTGATAATTCATTCCTAAACAAAATTTAAAATATAAACAAATTTTAAACTTAACCATTAATATCGATGTGATTTGTTCAGAATCAAAGTATGCCGTGAAGTCAAACATGTTTTTCAGCTCCTTCACTGCTTTCTTCTGGATTGCTATCGACGACCTAAATACAAATGTAAGGTTGGATATGATGAATAGAGTTTTTAAAAATATGCACTTAAATTAACCAAACTATTCTTCCAATATTTGTTAGGGTGCTTATTTTTATGTGACAAATCTTTGTGCGCAAACATAAACATTCTTAAAAACCTGTATTTTTTCATTATTTTCGAAAAGTTGTTAAAAATTCACAATATTTAAGGGAAATTATAAATTGTCGTGAATATTTTGAAAAAAATTTATATGCACATGGTATTTTATTTGTAATTAGTTGAAGACACAAACTTTGATTTATCAAATGAGAAAACAAACTTTGACTGATCAAAGGCATCAAAGCTCTCCTCCAACAAGGGACACAGGGCACTTTGGAATTTGGACTTTTTGTTGATTGTTGTCAATTCGGCTGTCTTAAACTTAGCTATGAAACACTCCAGTCTCGTGTTGAATTGAAATGTGAATAACAAATCAAGAACTTCCAAAGCCCTATGTTTCAAGATATTATTGTTCGGTTAAATTTTTAATGAATAATAATTAAAAGTAAAATGAGTTTAAAAGATAGTTTTCAGAGTCTGGGAATAATGGGTTGGGTAGGTCTAATGAAATCAGTTACCACATTTGAAGTTATAACTTGAGTTAAATAATTTTTAAAAGTTTTCTTTGAAAATGTTTATTGAATTTAAAAAATTTTAAATCTTCAACACAATCTTTTTCTGATGTTAATTTGCTATCGATTTTTTAAAATTTAAAAGCAAAAGCAACGCAGAAACAAATGAGACATGAATTTTTTATTATTTTTTTAAAAAAGCACTTACTGAAATTTAGCATTCACAATGGCCTCCGCATTGATGTTAGCCTCAAAACGATCCTTCGTTTTGAAGGCAAGAACAGTTTTGTGAGACTCTTTCGAGTAGGCTGTTTAGCGTGTTTGAAAGTTATAAGCATTGATTTCACATGATGAGTCAGCAATAACAAAATTATCCACAATAACAATAAATGATTTTTTTACATTGCAAAATTAGTAAAAACTACTCTGAACATTTTGAACTGATATATTTTTTTATTAGATGTATGAAATTATGCAGATGTCAAACTTACATCCTTTTTCAGCGTCAGGAAGAAAAGGTTTGTCGTTTTTCCCATTTAGAAGGTTGATAAGAGGTTTCAGCAGATTTTTGATGTCGTCGGGTGAGTAGTACCCAAACTTAATGAGGAAGTGGAAGAGGCGTAGAACCTACATGAATTACATGGTGCATGTTGAATGGCGTATGTGATTACGAGGTTTGTTTTTGTGACGCTGTGTATATTTCTTAGTGGATTTTTCGAGTAATACTGAGTTTAATTTGCTATGAATTTTAATTTCTTGTAATAACAAATTGTGAGTTATTGTGATTTTCAAATATTACAATGCAATTTGAAACTTTCCAAGCAGTAGAGATTAGAAACGTTTTGAAACAACAATTACGAATAGAAGTTTTTCTGAGTTATGAAAGTAACAGTAGAAATTTTGTATTGTAAATATAATTTATTGGAGTAAAACCTCTTATTTATTTTTCTAAAAAATTTATGAAAACTGCTAAAAAATTGACTTAACAAGTTATTTTTTCATTTTTTCAAAAGTTATATTTTGGCGTTTTTAGAAAGAGGTTGGAACATCTCATAACATTCAAAAGTGGACCAACAGCCACGCAAATTGATTTCTTCGCTGTCAAGCAACCACACCGAAGGCTGTTCAAAAATGTCAAAGTTATACCTGGCGAATCATGTGTCGCCCAACATAGACTCCTTGTGGCAGACCTGGTTGTCGAACTGTCAAATCATAAGTCTAAACAAATGCCTCGGAGATTCACAACGTGGAAGCTGAAAAGCAATATTCATCGAGAAAAATTTCAACAGATTGTCGCCACACAGTTAGACAACCAATCGCAAGCCACTACAGATTGGAGTACATACAAAACAGTTTTGATAAACGCTGCAACTACAGTTTGTGAGAAAACTGGTATAAAACTGGTATAAAACGTCAGCATGAACGTGACACTTGGTGGTGGAATGACAGTGTACAAAATGCAATAGCTGAAAAGAAAGTTGCATACAAGCAATGGCAAAAATCAAAGTCTGTAGATGACCATGAAATTTTCCGTGAGAAGAACATCTATGCAAAACGTCAAGTTGCACTGGCTCGGACAGATCAGTGCAGAGAGTGGCTCACTAAAAGCAAAGGGGAACAAATGAAATCTCTGTATCGTATAGCAAAACAACCAAAGCGTACGAAAAAAGACATAGTTGGTGCCTCAAAAACGACAGAAATGAGATGGTTCTTGAACAAGATGAGATCAAGCTACAGTGGAGAGAATACTTCAATCGTCTGTTAAACGAAACAAATCCCATCAATGTTAACTTTGACGCTCCACCCATCGAAGGTCCGATTCCAGACATCACTGTAGAGGAGCTTACAGAAGCTCTGAAAGTTATGAAGGATGGAAAGACAGCAGGGCTCTCTGGACTCACAAATGACATTATCAAAGCATCTGGTACTGAAGGTACCCAAACGTTACTACAACTTTGCCGTGAAATCTGGAGAAATTGCTCTATGCCGACTGAATGGAACTATAGCATGACAGTCCCGCTATACAAAGGCAACGGTGATCCATTGAACTGTTCATCATATCGGGGTATACGTCTGTTAGAACACTCCCTGAAATTTGTCGAAAAAATCATTGAGAGAAGATTAACGTCGTGCATCACAATCGGAAATTATCAATTTGGTTTTCTAGCGGGGAAATCAACAATTGATGCAATTCACATCCTTCGGCAACTGCAAGAGAAGTACCTCGCAAAGCATCAACAACTATCACACATTTTTGTAGACCTTGAAAAAGCATTTGATCGAGTTCCCCGTGAAGCAATCAGATGGAGTCTACGTCGACAATTCATTCCAGAATATCTTGTTCGACTTGTGATGGAAATGTAAACGAATACTAAGACTCTTGTCAGCACAACGGTTGGAAACACAGATGCATTTGACATCGGCGTTGGAGTACACCAAAGCTCGATTCTCAGTCCAGCAAAACCAAAGCAATGAACACTGGTGAACCCATCCAATCCACAGCTACTGGACGATGGTTCTGTTCAGTTTGTAAAGCTGGTGTAAGTAACAATTCAATCAAGTGTCAGCATGTAAACAGTGGTGTCACAAATGTTGTTCAAAAATAATTGGTACTTTATCTAAAGTGTCCAATTTTGTTTGTCCTGCTTGCATCAGTCCACAACAACAAATTCGAAATAGCAATGTTTTTGAAGCCATTAAGGTAGAGATAGTCACATCGTTTCAGTATCTAGGGGATGTTCTGGATTGTACTGGAACAGCTGAAGCTGCCGTTCGAGCACGCATACATGCAGCCTGGAATAAATGGTCTCCTTGTCTCTATATTGATGCGGTGTGACATCCCACTACCACTACGATCAAGACTTTATAAATCTGTGATACGTCCGGTGTTGTTATATTGTGCAGAAACATGGCCAATGACAACCAAACTGGAACAACAACTTCAATGAACCGACATTAATATGTTCCGATGGATGCTACGAATTAGTCTGAAGGACCACATCAAATCTAGCGAAATCCTGCGTCGTGCTGGTTTAGATGATATGAAGGACGAATGCCGGCAACACCGTCTGCGGTGGTTTGGTCATGTCAAACAAAGTGGAAACAGTGTCATAACT